>NW_027263533.1:6288540-6353750 GCF_042370955.1 Sodiomyces alcalophilus JCM 7366
TATAAAATCGCAGCTATTCTGACCTGTTTTCTATTATGTTAAAGTACCCTAAAATATATTATATCCTCGAGGTAGGAAAAGGTGGTGGAAAAGTGGTAGAAAAGTGGTAGAAAAGTGGTGGAAAAAGAGGTATAAAAAGAGGTGGATAAAAAGGTAGAAAAAGGAGGTGAAAATTTTTTAATATAACACGTAGTAGTAGGTGCTTATATAACCTTATCTATTATATAGATAAGGTCTTATCTATTATATAGATAAGGTCTTATCTATTATATAGATAAGGTCTTATCTATTATATAGATAAGGTTATATAACCACGCACTACTACGTGTCACGTTAAAAAAATTTTACCTCCTTTTTCCACCTCTTTTCCCACCTCTTTTTCCACCTGCTTTTCCACCACTTTTTCCATCATGATAGCGTATATTCTTCTTAACTAGAGCTTTATACACGGAGGTTAAAATAAGCAGTGAATTTATAGTAACGGATATTCGTAATAAGCAAGGGAGAGAAAACCTTGTCCTGATTATATGTACCGGTACGGGATATTTACAGCCAAGATCGTGGCGTATGCATACTACTACGTGGGCTCGCGTAACCTTCCTAATTAAGTTTGGGACGCTTGCAAATAGTAGATAGGCCGCTTATAAATAGTGGTACTCTCACTTTCTATACTACCTACCTAACCTACTGCCTACTATATATATATTAGGTAGGTACGTATTCGTATATATACTATAATATATCCCGGGGCTATAGAGCTCTGAAAAAGTGCCTATATACTTCCGTGGGAGTTTTAAGTTATATGGTTTAGGTACTTAACTTATATATACTAAGTAGGTATAGTACTTATAACTTTCGGTGTCGTTTTTATAGATCCACTTAACGCCTTATTTCGCCTTATTTTATAGCCCGGATATTAATCCGTCTAGGCTCCCTAGTCTGGCCCTTTATTATCTCTTACTCCTCTATCCTTATCCTACCTTAAGTAGCTAGGAGTTAGAATTCCGACTATACGGTCCTTCTTTAATACCTATAGGGGCGAAAACCGAAGTATAAGACTTAGGGAACTAGTATATAACTTAGATAAAAACCCCTATGCTCTCCTCCTTTAGGATTGCTGCCTATGCGGGTGCCGCGGCGGCCCTATTACTAACTCGATATATATCCGAAACTCGTGGCTTCTATTCTAGGAACCCTATAACGTTTTGCCCGGCGCGGCTTTAAAGCCGACTACATGCTCGATTAACGGCGCGCGCGTGATTATCTCTATTTATTTTTATACGCCTTCCTATAAGCCCTAGGGCCAACCCCTACGGGCCTACTATAAGCGACTTATATATGCGTTTCCTAGGGCTTAAAACTCCTAAGCCTCCCTGTTCTATAGCTATAGGTGGAGCTAACGCGGGCTATAGGCCTCCGCAGAACGCTTACATAATAGCATAAAAGGCTGCCTCCGTATCGTGGAAGAGATACCGTGTATTTTACTTACACGCTTAGGGATAGCGCGATACCGTCTTCTTGTTTTTATCTATGGTAGGGCGATTAACTCCCCTATAGCACCTGTTATTAACTAGTAAAGCCCGGCGGAAGGTGGGTCTAACGGGCCCCCTATTTAACCCTTATTATACGTGCTAAGGCAGGCAAGGGCCCCCGAGAACAGGATCCGAGTAGCGTAAAAAAGGAAAGGGTTCCCTTTTTTACGTGCGCCTCTAGCCGGATTCGAACCGACCCGGTCACCTTAACCGTGTGCCAGGTATACTACCACTATACCATAGAGGCATAGGATTATTTAAGCCTAGGGCTAAGGCAAGGCTAGATCCTGTAATTATAGTATAATATATTAGAGTCAAGATATAATATATAGGCTTAATATAAAACCGTAGATTTAAAACGGAACTATAATAGGTATTAATGTGATTGGTAGTAGAGTGAATTAGGTCGACTAGTATTCGATAGTATTTAATAATAACTATAGAATATACTAGCTAACTAGGAAAAGAAGACAGATAGAAACAGAGGGAGACATAGCAGGTATATATATATAAAACAGATAAAGAAGAACCTATATTAAAGCAGTAGCAGTAAGCTTAATGTATTAGATAGTAAACTTAGTAAAGTGTTCTTTAGATTATATAGTAGGCTTTTTATTACGCAATACCCTCTTTGTTATGTCATAGATTATAACATTATATAATATACTTTTATCTCTGCCTATATCCTATATCTTTATATTATTCATAATATTGATTAATAATTAAGGCATAGCTACGTTATTAATTTAATATAACTAACTTAGTATAAGAATATATATATACATATGCTTCTGATCCTTCCATCTAGAGCTATATCATAGTTATTAATAGCAGGTATTACTAGAATATACAGTATACATACAAAATAAGTATAATTAAGTATAAATATAAATATATAAGGCAGTATATATACTAAGTCTAGTAATATAATGATATTAATATTAAATAGTAAATACTTAATATCTTAAATATAAAAGCATTTACTAAGCTATTATACTTCTAAGTATTATAGACTCGCTATATACAATATTATTACTGGTTAGGAACTAATACTCTAAGTATTTAAGATACTATTTTCTAAAACTTAGTAGACTATATAGTAAAGGTCTTTATAGCGAGCTAGAAACACAAACCTCTTATTAGTTATAAGTTATAGTTAATTATACTAGGGAACGTAGTTAATACTAGGGAACTTAGTTACTCTAAATAGGGTAGTACTAATAAGAGTAGATACTAGATACTACTAGTTATACTTATATATACACACTAATATATCTCTTATTTACCATATTTTATATATACTAAATATTAACTAATAATATAAGTAGAATATTTAATTAATACTAGTAGGGATCTAATTATATACTTATATTAGTAATATTAGTATATTAAATACTTATTATATATATTATTATTATTATTATTATTATTATTATTCTCTTACTCCGCTATCCTAACTAGTCTAGGAGCCCGGCTTAGGCTATACGGTCCTTCTTAGCTAGTTATAGGGGGGAAAACCCGTCCGGGTAGAAAAACCCCTATACTCTCCTTATTAGGATCGGTGACGCGTCGGGGCCTCGACGGCCCCGGTAGTGACTTAGTACGTATCTGGATCACACCTCTAGTCTAGTGGCTAACAGGAAGGTAGCAAGCTAGGGGTTTTGAGTTAGCCTAGGATACAGTATACTATACAGGGGGCCGAAAGAGATCCGTAGCGGCTCCGCGCTCCAGGAATCCTCCCTATATCGGAGTGGCCGGTTTATTTACGCCTTCCTTTTAGGCGGGGGATTTTAGTAGGGGCTCCTGCCTTTATTATATATGCCTACCGAATTCGGTAGCCTCCTATAGTTATAGCTAGGTTAATAGAAAATTTTAAGGACCTCCGCCCTTCTTCTTATTTTCCCTCCTTTAACCCTTTTATCGCGATATCGTAGGTTTCCCTTTAAGCCGCCCGCCCCCCTACCCCCACCTCTATTCCCGGCTCTATACCATTATTACTAATAAAGCATTAGATAGTCTATAGATAGACCGGGTCTTTATTTTCCGTTTTTTCACGGTGGCGTCTATTTATAAGTAGTAGCGTGGTAACGCGGGTAGGAAGTCGGCGGTTTTAGGGTGGGCTAATAAGATAGGCTATAGTTAGTTAAAGTAATAATCAGAATAATTAATAGCCCGGAGTCGTTAATATAAGTTTAAGGGGGTGCCGCGGGGGGCATATTAGATCTAAGCTCGGTATTAACTATTTCCTAGATACCGCCTAAAAGAAATAGTCTAAGAAAAGGGGTAATTCCCGCTATTATAAGGCTATAGCCGCGCGAGTACTATTATAGGTTTTCCTAGAGGTTCCCTTAGGGTACCGGAGTAATACCGCTAAGTGGCCGTCTTTAACTTTAAATAGATGTCTTAGATACACTAAACGCCTCGGGGGCGAAAAGCCCGAAGATATAAAAGTATATACTAACACTACTAGAAAAGGAGCGGTATACTACTAGTATACTAATAGTCGGCGGACTTATAAGAATATAAGTTAGTCTTATAGTGGTATCTTAGTGGTATTAGGGCGGTAATAGCGGGTTCTAATATCTAAAGTAGGTTCTAGCTATAGCTTTAAAGTATTAGTAGCGTATTCTTAAACGTTATTAGAAGGATATAGCGGCCGTTAGTAAAGGCGGTAACGGAGTAGTTATAAGTTATAGCCCTAGGGGTGCCGAAGCTATGCTATACTAACTTAGGATAGGCTCGAGGTCGACTTATAGCGGCGGTAGTATTCTTTAAGCGCGCCGCTAGGCGTGCTCGCCCCGCCGGCCGCCGCTATAATAGTAATACCACGCTAGCTAGCCTAGAACACCGATTAAATCGGTTAAAGAGAATAATCGCTATCCTATTAGCGGTGGCCGTATATATTCTTATAGTCCCTTTATAATAGAATAAAGCTAATATAGCGGGACAGGGCTATAAGTATAACTCTAATAATAATAATACTACTAAGAATAAGAATAAAGAGGAGGGTGCCGAGACTAAGGCTAAGTAAAGAGTAAAGGCCGCTATAGTATATCCCTTTAGTACCGCCGGGGCCCGGCTTATAGGGCCCTAGAGTAAATACGAACGTCTAGGTTAAGTACTATCTCTGTTTCGTGTATTCTATACCAGGCCGGTCCTATTATAGGGTCTTTAATATATAGTTTCTTATAATTTCTAGGGCGAGACGGAAGTTATTTAGACGGCTAAGATATAGGAACTATTTCGTAATTACTTTAGCCTTTTCGGGGTAGTTTAGGGCATCGAAAAGGTCTCCCTTAGTCGAGATCGGCCTCCCTATAGCGCTATAGAGGTCCCTTCGCGACTCTAGAATAGTGTTTTAGTATTATAGGATAATATATTTAGCTATCTCCGCCCCTTTATCGCCGTAGGGACACTAAGCAGTAGCGAAGCCGGGAACCCTGGCTCTAAAGAAGAAGGCCCTAAGGCCTAGTTTCTCGGAACGGATCTAGGTAAAGACGGAGCTTTATGGTTTTAGAAAGCCTTTATATCTTTAAAGGTCCTTTTTATATAGGTTTTAATCCGGTACCGCTATAGTATAGGTCGGGTTCCGTATAGACCCTATATCTCGCTACCTCTTCTTTTACTTTTCCCGGAGGGCGGTGTCTGTGTTAGAATTATTTATTTAGTTTTAGGCGGTAAAGGATTAAGCGGGCTAGGCGAGTACTTACTAGCTAATATAGTAACGCCTTAGTGCCGCTAATACTCTTATAGCGGCTTAGGTGCTAGCTAGGATAAGTCCCTTAGTTCTAGTATTTTAGTAGTTAAGAGCTCTCTTAGCTATAAGGCGGGTAAGATATAGATCGAGTAGGGGGATACACGTCTTTTTTTCTAGGATCCGGATTAGCGTGGCCTTATAGGCTCCTATAATAGTCCTAAGGCACTTATTCTAGGCCGAGCTTAGAGCCGTAGCGAGGCTATAGCAGTGCTTATCGGTGATTTTATAGAAGATAGGGGCGTAATAAGAGATAGCTAGGCGGATTATAGCGGTATAAAGGCGTTAGGCGTCGGCGAAGCTATAGCCCTAGGCTATTATAGCGAGCCGGGTTAGGGCGTAGTTCTATATCGCTAGTTTACTCTAGATCTCCTTCCCATACTATAAGAAACTGAGTTTCCGGTCTAGCTACACCCTAAAGAACCTAGCCTTTATCGAGGGTAGTACCGGTATAATACCGAGGTAGAGAGGTAATAGGGATAGGGAATAGGATTTTATAAAGGGTATAAAAACGTATCTTAAGGGCTTAAATTAAAGGCTACTTGCCTAGGACTAAGCCTTATATATCCGCTAGACGGAGGCGAGTCGGTACCGCGTTTAGGCCTCTATACGGCTAGAAGTAATAATATTTATATTATTAGTAAAGCCGATAATAATAGTTCTCGCGGCGTATTCGAGTTCTGTACATAGAGTAGAAATATATAAAATAAAGAGGATTAGGGAGACCGGAGACCCCTATAGTACGCCGGCGCTCGGGGCCGCGGGGTTACTATCTGGCTATCGAAGAGGAGGTGGACTATCCGGTCCTAAAGAAAGCTGCCGGTTAGCTAGATAGCCTAGTCTAGGAATCCCTTACGCTTAAGGGACTCGAGAAGACTAGTATAGGGGACGGTGTCGAAGGCCTCGCGTATATCTAGCTAGAGCATCGCGGGGGTGCCGCCTAGGGCCTAGGCGGCCCTGACGGCCTCTGTCGCGCGCCACACGGCCGTCTCTGTACTGCGCCCAGGTCTGTTCCCTATCTGGCCGTTTATTATATATATATATATATATATATATAATATTAAAAGGGCGATATACACTTAATGCCTTGAATATATATTAATAGAAGAATATATATAAGAAATTAATCTAAGCTCTAGTAGTATTACCTTATTTAGAAGAGGTAAGTATACTAGGTAGAAAAGTACTATCTTATAATAGAAATTAATATATAGACTAAAAGAATAAGATATCGTTTAATATATCTTTATCTTACTAACTTAAGATAGTATAATAACTAATATATATATATATATATTAAAACTACTTGTCATTTAATCTTAATGTATTGGGGTATTCTATATCGATAACTATATTATGTATTCTTATTTCTTTGACTCCTAATAGCCTTAGCGTATATAATATTTTAGGAATAGATGTATAATATTAAAGAAATATTATACTACGTGAATATACGTATTATAGAACTATTAGAATTATACCTAAGTGGATATGATATAAGCCAGGGAAAAGACATAGTATTAAATAAAAATAGTAACAAGACTAATTCTAAAGCTCTGCTATATAAATTATTATTTTAAAATTATTAATTTATACTATAGGCTTTAAGAATAATAGTTCTAATTCGGGAAAGTATAATATGGTTCTATAAATCAGATAATATCTATATATAGTAATGGCTATTTATAAAAGGAAGCTACTCTATAATAGTCCTAGAATAAAGGCAACTATTATAATACTAGATATACGTCTTTCTATATAAATAAGTGTAATAAGACGATCGCAGAGCCGTCGGTATATAATTAGACCGATTGCCAGGTATAGACCACTAATCCGAGCCTATATTATTATAGGTATAACGAGATATAGTTTAATGCCTTAAGTTAAAGTCTTATTTAAAAGTCAGCACTTAGTTAATGATAATATAACGACCACTCTGCGATTCTAACCTATTAAGCCTTTTCTATGATATCCTCTCCTTTAATAAATTCTACGAACTTTTCTTTTATTATAATAAGTTTGATAATTTATAAGGCTTTCTTTAATGAACTAAGTAGTTATATAAACTAGAGTTAGGCTATGGCTCATTAACTGGATTTATAGAGGTTATAATCATCTTATACCTTATAATAAGATTACTATTATATGTTTATGAATTTGGATAGTTTATTTAAATTAGGAAACTATTAATAAAGTATACTTCCCTAGAATATATACTATAGCCTGCTATCATTAAGCTATTCTGATTAGCATAACTTATACTAAGAGATATCTCGGCTAATATTATACCTTTATATTAAGTGTTTATAGTACCTAGTATAAGAATAGCTAGTTATAGGAGCATCGTAAGCAATATTATATAGAATATATACTATTTAAAGTATCCTTATATATATATATATCCAATTATAAATATATATAGTATGTCATCCCCTATTTAGAATATAGAAGATATACTAATTTAACTTGTATATATCGTTTAATATAGAAAAACTATACTGAAAAAAGTGTAATTTGTCCCCTTATATTACAAAATTACATTACAAATTACATATAATGTAATGTAATGTAATTTGTAATGTAATTTTTTTAATGGTCTGGCCCTAATAAAGGGCATAACTACGGAAAAGGTCTTTATAGTAGTATAAGCCGACGCCGCGCCCTATATCGCTACGCGTATAAAGGACTGTTGATATCATATTCATAACAAGTAATAATCATAATAATAATAAGTATAATATGTAAGTTAAAATAAACAGTATATGGTTATAGCTATGTAACTAGACATTTACTTTATAACCAGCTTAACATATACCAAAATACTATACGTATTATACGTGTATATATACTTGGCTTATGATATATATTAGATAAATACACTAGGTATCGTAAATACGACATCTTGGTTATTACTTAAGCTAATAACGTGGCGTGACAACCGTCGCATAGGCTGTTAACGTAACAGTCGCCACTCAATCTTCCAGGGTCTTTTGCCAGCCCCGGATCCAGGAAGAAATTCCAGAAATCAGTTCTTTATATATAACTATACGTTCGCGTAATAAGCAGTAATCCTACGGATCTACGAATTCAGCAGCTATTTGCTTGAATTTCCTCTCTTCCGCGCGTACAGCTGACTTTTCGTAGCCCAATTCATTAAAAAGGACTCCTAAAAGAACTACGATCTTGATAAGAATAAGCCGTTCTTTAACCTAAGGAAGGTAGCCGCCTCGCTAAACGACTAGAAGGACCTGTTTTAGAACTATTATAATATTAGGATATATAATAATCCCAGGGAGATCTGGATTAATAACTTCTTTAACGCTATATGGCCTGCCCTAGGTAACTAGGTGTATATAAAGGTGGTAGAACTAGATCTTAAAACGGTAACGGCGATAACCTTTGTCGTCGAAAGGAAGAAGGCGGCGGAGTAACTTAACGCGCTGCCTACTCGAAGCCATAGAACTGTAGCCTTCCCGGCCCTAAACGTAAGTAAAGGTAACGATAATAACGGGCTATAACGGGCCGTGAGGGCTAACCGGAATAAAGCCTAGCGGGGCTATATCGCCTATTCTAAAAGAAAGTTAACTAACTGTATAAGCTCTAAGCGTAAATAATCCCTTTTTAATAAGGATAAGTACCCCGTATACTACCGGCGCAGTCACGATCCATGAGGCTATTAGATACTACTCCTAAAGTTAGCCCCAGTGGGCTTTTAAGATAATGAACTCTATTAAGAGTGTTATAGATAAGTCCCTTAGAATGGACCGGGACCTATAAGGCGCCGTGGAGAAGATTAGATCCCGAAAAAAAAAAAGAAAAAAAGACCGTTACCGATAATAATAATAAAGCTACTCATAATAATCATAAAGCCTTAGAGAAGGCGTGACTATATACGGATACGGAATCACGTTGGCTAAAAGCCCTGGCAGCTACCCTCTTAGCCACCGTATATCCTCTATAGCAGTCCGCTCTACTAAATTCAGATACCACCGCCTACGGCTTTAATAATAGGAGCAGATTTACGGATTATAAACCGGCCTATCCTAGTACGTTAGAATCGCCGGAACTATAACGGTGCCGATTTAAGCATATAAAGACGGTATTATTTTAATAAAATAAATAGCCGGCCCGATTAAGTTCCGGTTAAAAGATATAGCCTATTATAAAGATTTTATCTATACCCTAGTCTCTAATAACAAAATACGTTAAAACGGTTACTAGTAGGATTAGGAGCCGCTAAAGGATTATATAAGGCACCGCGATCGTTAAAATCTTTATAAGGTAAGTATCCACTATAATTAAACCGTTATAAAGCTCTTTCTTGTCACTAACGCCCTAGCTACTACTCTTCTAGGTTAATAGTATTCTATCCTACTAGTCCACTTATTAAGTAAGGGCCCGGCTAAGGAGCCTAGACGAATTAATATCCGGGCTATAAAATAAGGCGAAATAAGGCGTTAAGTGGATATATGAAAACGATTCTGAAAGCCGTATATACTATACCTACTTTGTATATATACTTAGTACGTTGTGTACGTACCTCTGAATAAGTTCGATGCCCAGACTATTAGAACTCAGGATATCTAGGGGCGCGTATACGGAGTAATCGAAGCTCTATAGGCCCCCAGGCTTATAATAGAAAGGCCACCAAGGTATATCTTTAGGAATAGGTAAACTTACGCAGTGTGACTAGGTACCTTCTTATAATAAGTACCTACGTTGCGACTCAAACTGTAATTAGGTATATATTAATTAGGTATGGTACTTAGAGCTTTCGGAGTTACAGCCATGAATCCACTATCAGCCTTATTTCGTAAGTACTACTATTTGCAAGCGGCCTATCTACTATTTGTAAGCGTCTTAAGCCTAATTAGGAAGGTTACGCGAGCCCGCGTAGTAGTCTGTATACGCCACGATCTTAGCTATAGATGTCCCGTACTAGTACGTATTATAATAGAACTTTTATAGTGTTAAGTTTTAAGTGGAGTACCACTATTTGCAGCCGCCCTGTGTGGTATTTGCAGCCCTCTCTATCCTATTTCGGAAGGTTACGCGAGCGCGCGCAGTAGTCTATATACGCCACTATCTTGGCTGCAGATATCGCGTACCGGTACGTACCCCGGATCACGATAAAATTTTTATGGTGTTAAGACTGCCGCTGTTCACTGTGACTTATGTCGAATGCTCTGTACTGCAAAATCACTGCTATTTTTTGATTATTTTCATTATTTTTAAGTATGTTAGAATACCCGATATCCTTAACCTGTCCGAGGGCTAAAAAGAGGGTGGAAGAGTAGTGGAAAAGAGTGGTGGAAAAGGGTGGTGGAAAAGAGTAGTAGAAAAGAGGGCGGAAAAATTTTCTTATAAGGTCACGTAATTAGTCACGTAATCAGTCACGTAATTAGTCACGTAACTAGTTACGTAATTAGTTACGTGACTAAGAGCTAATTACACGTATACCTTAATATAATATAATACGGTGTATAAGTAGTTACGTGATTAGTCATGTAACTAATTATATAACTAATTACGTGACTAATTACGTGACTGATTACGTGACTAATTATATAACCTTATAAGAAAGTTTTTCCGCCCTCTTTTCCACTACTATATCTTTTCTACCCTTTTCTACTACTCTTTTCCACCCTTTTCTACTAGTCTTTTCCACCCTTTTCCACCACTCTTTTCCACCCTTTTCCACCACTCTTTTCCACCCTTTTCCACCACCCTTTTCTATCACCCTTTTCCACCACCCTTTTCTACTACTAGACGTGATATATTCGTATCGCCTAGAGGTTTATGTATAGAAGGTTATTATAAGTAGTGAATTTATAGTTCCAGATATCAGAGATAAGATTAGATAAGAAAGTCTTGTCCGAATATGTACGTACCGGTACGCAATATCTGCAGCCAAGATAGTGGCGTATACAGACTACTGCGCGCGCTCGCGTAACCTTCCGAAATAGGATAGAGAGGGCTGCAAATACCACACAGGGCGGCTGCAAATAGTGGTACTCTTTTAAGTGAGTCTAAGTAAAACTTGAGATTCCTAAATTAAGTTAAATTTACTAGTAAAATAGCTTATTTCTGAATCGACTATCTTATTTAAACCTATCCTAAACTTAATCGCTATCTATCGTAAAATAACTATTCGACTAAGGCTACTAATTACGCTACGTTGCCTGCGCCTACGGTATAACCCAAAACTCACTCCTAGCCGCCTATTAATTTAACGGCGGCATATCTATATATACCTGGAACACCTCCTATTAAGTAGACTAATATACCTGCTAAGACTGTGGCCACTATATTTAGCTAGGCGCCTGCCTATAAGGTATATAGCGATACCTATTAGTAAGTGCCGAACCTATCTTGGCCCTAAGCTTAGTAAATAACGCGCGAGTAGTCTTTATAGCTATTATAGCAGCGGCCTATACCGGATTAATTCTCCTACGCCGCGGCCTTAGTTAATCCCTCTTATACTACGATAATAAGCGCCTACTTCGAGCCCTAGGGCCTTAAGCCCTAGCCGCCTAAGTCCTAGGCACTTGAATACCGGGAGGGCGTGGCCGTTACGGCTCGCCACGAGTAGCAGGCAGCTCCCTTAATCGATTCCGTTTCGATCGGATAGGAAGAGGATCTAGGATTCGGGTTCTTTCGCGTATTTATCGTATTTCGGGCTAAAATAGGTGGTAAACAGTTAGAAATAGGATAGCGTAAGAGGTGCGGATAAATATACCAGGGTCTAATTAACCCACTAGTAAGGGTTAACTTAAGTACGTTCTAGCACGGTTATAGCCTTTAAATAACGTAATATCGTGTAACGGCATAGCAGCCCGAATTACGACTAAAACGTCCCTATATAGTCAGGAAGAGGCTAGCAAGTTCTGAACGCCTAGTCTATAACTAGATACTGCTACTATATAAGCTCCAGGGCCTTAAACGTGACTTCGAAAATAAGATTAGAAATAACGTGTCGATTATATAGATTACGGTATATTTCCTACCCGCTTCCGCTAAACTAATCTTTAGCCGCTTAGTATTCTTTATTACTATTAGATACACCTAGGAAAAGAGCTTATCGTGGTTAGCTAGGCGGCCGCGAAGATAGGTCTTAAGCTCTGTATAGGCGGACTCTATATAACTTATAGCCTTAATACTATAGTTACGGAAGTGCTTCACTACATAGCCATAGAACTAATCACGATACGGTAAATAGGTTTATTCGAGATAATCCACGAGAGTTAATACGGTGGTTAGTAAAGATAATAAATAGTAGGGCGGCGGAAGAGACTCACCGATCTATTCGCGGCCGAACCGTCGCTTTAACGAGTCCTAGTACTTATTAAATTCGTTCTTGGTCAGTGCGTATATACACTATTTCTAAAAATCTATAAACTCATTTATAGTCGATCCATTAAACGGCGCCTATACCGAAACATATAAATTTTACTATCTTCTAGTATAGCCACTATCCGTGATTTCGCCGGTAATTAAGGCGGCGATTTCTGGATTACGAGCAAGTTAAGAGGCGACGAGATCATTATCCTAGTCTTTTTCGCGGGCGCTAGCGTTATATTCCGCGTTATTATTAGATTCTAAACTTTATATAGCTAATACTAGGTTAGTAAAAAAAATTTATATACTAATCCAGATTAGGATAGTAAAGCGATAATAGGACTAATAATACCATAAAAGAAAATTCATCGCCTTATAGCCCCACCCTATAAATAAGGAATATTCTATATATAATAAGTAAGAGTAACCACTAAAAAAGGATTATAAACTTACCCGCTAAGAAAAGACCAGTTCCCTTAAAAGGGCTAATCCATTTCTTTCTAATATAAAGGTCAACGTTCTTTAGGACATACTATATACAGATTTATTAATTGATAGCTAGGAAAACAACGCTTAACGCATTTTTAAGGGCCTTATCGAAATCAGTGATTATAGAACTTAGAAACTCGATATCCTCAGTTACGAAGACCTCTCTAATCCGGCGATAGATCTATCTAAAGGCCTCCTAAGTCTCCCTCGATACTAGGGTAAAATAGTAGTTATAGGAGCTATAGTCCGCCGCTACGCCTATAACCTCGAAAAAAAGCATATTAAATCGATTTACCTAAGTAAAGGTTAGTTAATAGCAAATAATCATAGAGCTTTTACTAATAGAATAGGTGTAATCTATACTTAAAAGCTCCGGAATCTTTCTTTATTAATTAACGTAGTCTCGATACGTCTAAAAGATTATATCGATACGGCCTATATCGTAGTTAAAGTGTTTATACACGTAGTATTCGCCTAACGATCCCGCCTCTAACCTCTCGAGGAAATACTATATCGACGATAAAGAACCGTACTTCTCCCGCTATAAGTACTATTAATAGTTACGGATATCTTATAGGCTAAGTATAAGACCGCCGGAGACGTCGTACTTGAATTTTTGCTATAGTTACGTAGTAATTTAAGAGGCCGTTAGTCTGCCTATACCCGATAACTACTCGACTATTATCTTAATCCGCGATACTCTAATCGCTTATTATAGATCTAACCTCGCGGTTACTGACGCCGCCGCCACGTTTAATATAAGTGGAGGGTGGTTATAATAGTCCTTATCGCCGATAAAGAAATGCCACGCCTCCCTAATTAGTACTATCTTAGTAGCCTAAAGGTATCTAATTTTAGTTATTTTAGTAGCCCTTATAACGGCTTTAGATAGCCTCTACGCACCGCCGCGGTTATAGGCAAGGGTAATCCGAGAGACTATACCGTAGCGAGTCTTCTATTACCTGACTTTATAACACCAAAGCTATAGCCACGATAGTACGCCTTAACGGCTACTAGTAGCTTATCCAGGTAGGCGGACGCCGGGATTACGGGTTTCGGATACATAAAGAATATAACGTATTCTAAGATACTTTAATATAATAAAGAAAGGGTTGAAATAGCTGTGAATTTGCTATATAGAATATTAGGTATAAGTCGCAGTAATTAAGGCCTGTCTTAACACCATAAAGATTCTGTCGTGATACGTACCGGTACGGGATATCTGCAGCCAAGATCGTGGCGTATATAGACTACTACGCGGGCTCGCGTAACCTTCCTAATTAGGCTTAAGATGCTTCTAAATAGTAGACAGGCCGCTTATAAATAGTGGTACTCTTATTTCGTAGCCCGGATATTAATCCGTCTAGGCTCCCTAGTCGGGCCCTTAACTATTAAACCAGAACCCCTTCTAAAACCGATTAAAAGAATAGCTAGCTAAGCCGACGGTAATATTCGGCTAGGGTATACTTATTAGGGATATTCTATTCGAGGGTTTTAGATAGGACTTAGAGGCGTTAAGGAATATATTAAGAACCCGGAACCGGTTCTAAGGTTAGCCCTAGGGATATTTAGGACCGAGTTATGTTTTAGAATTATTAAGCTGGCCTAAGACCTATAGTCTTAGAGCTTTAGGTTATTATATATCGATCCTAGGGAGGATGGTCAATAGTCCTTAAGTAGGGCGTTTCCCGTTAATAATGATAATGATATTATTTAACGTCTAGGGGATCTCTAAGAAGAGCAAAGGACGCCCAAAGTGGTCGTCCGCCTTTGCATATAATTTAAGTATAGTGTTTATACAGTGCTACGCATATACCATGATAATATAAAAGAAAGAGTATAGACACCGGAATTAAACTATATACGTTAGTGGATATTTAGGGGGTTCGTGGTTTTATGGTTTACGGAGCCGCGGGGCGTTAAACGCCTACTAGCTGTAATTTCGTAGAGGCCGTATAGTATCCCTGCCTATAGCAGGGGGTGCTATACGAGTCTTCCGCCTATATAGCGGCCGTTTAGGCCCGTGTCTTAAGCGGCTATCGATCCCTTCGGGGAGGTAGGTAAGATTAGAGGCGTCCCGGGTAGTTAATCGAGGCGAGCGCCCGGCGGCGTTATAACCTATCGATAGCTCGAGTAGGTATATTATACCGTGGGGCTAAAACGGGGGTAAACTCTTAAGAAGAAGTTCGTTATAACTACGTGTTAAATAAAGCTAGGCTATTCTAGGCCTAGCTATTAGGAGACGTGTTAACGGCGTCCGACCTATAGGGCGGCCTGGCCTCGGGCTTTATAGCAGAAAAGAGGGTAGGCGGGGGTCTTATCTTTGCCATAGGAGCATATCAGGAGGGCATCCTCGTAGTTAAAGCGGGTATAATATACGGTAAAGTCGCCGTGTGTTATATAGGCTACTAGCAGCTAGTAGAGCTGCTAACGGTCTAGGGTCAGGAGCTCCCCGGTGGGTTTAGTAGACGTATTTAGGGGCAGATCGTCGTAGCTCCGGGGCTTATTCTCTTACTACTAGGTCTAGAAGGCTTCTTTACGGGCTAACCTTATATGTTATTTAGCGTGGCTATACGTGGGCTTAGGTTCGAAATAGGGGCGTATATAGGCGCCTTCCTTCGTAAGCCGGTCTATAAGTTTATTACCCGGGATCCCCGTATAGCCGGGTAACTATTATACTAAGATAATAGGGTTACGGGCTTTCTATCGGAAGTCCAGGAAGGCTTCTTATAATAAGACCGGGGTAAGCGGTCCGTCGATACCCTAAATAACCGAGGTGTTATTAAGGTATACCGTGATAAAGGTAGTCCGTGTATCTACGATAAGGAGGGCAGCCCTTAGGCCGGCCCTAGCGCCCTTAATCTTAGCGTTAAAGACTTCGGCGTTTAGAAAGGGGCGCTTACCTATATATACAAGGTTAGTGCCCTTATATACTACGTATCCGTATCCCGTCCCTGCTTTAGTAGCAGAGTCGGTTTAAGACCTATCGGTGTATACTATAATATCCGTCTATACGCGGGCGGCGCTCTAGGCCTTAAAAGTCGACGTGGCGGCTTCCTTATCCTTTAATACCCGTAGGGAATCGGGGACTCTATCGTAGACCGGCGGCGTAAGTACGGGGGCGGGGAAGTCGGGCGCTGCTTATAGAGCGTCTATAAGGGTAGTTAGGCGTGGTTCGTTACCTCTATTCCGGAGGGTCTTATAGGTAGCGATCCTTATACGGAGTAGGTAGTTACCGTCCAGGGTTTATAACCGTATAGCGTGGCGGGTACGGGCGGTATCAAGGAGTAGTGCGACTAGGGGAGTACTAGCTTCCCTAAGTATAGCAGGGATTAGGGTAGTCTTCTAGACCGGGAGGCAGCCCTGGAGGGTAAGGTTCGTCGTGATCTAGAGTTTATCGATCTAATCTATAAGCCTAGTGCCTACCCTAGGGTAGCCCCTATTCCTACGCTTTATACTAGGTCGGGTATAGCCGGGGTACTAGACTTTAGAGGTAAAGAGGGCTTTAGGGAGGATAATAGTATAGATAGCCTTACGTATCGTGGCGGGTAATGCCCCGCTAAGGACTCGGTTAAGGCCCCGGATATAGCCGGCGCTAGAGCGGGCCTTTACCGCTCTAGTCTCGATATAAGATTTAAATAAGAGCGTCTTATCTAGCCAGACTCCGAGCCAGCGCAGGGACTAGCTCGGGGTGACCTAGCGGTTATCGTGGGTAATAAAGGGAAGGATAGGTTCCCTTTTCCGGGAGAAGTGGATAACCTCGGTTTTACTAGGGTTAAAGGTAACTACGTTTTAACGGCCCTATTTAATAGTGTTATTAAGGAGTGCCTATACCACAGTAAACGTCTTTTCTAGGCTCTTTCCGATACACAGGATACCGTAATTATCAGTATAGCCGAAACAGGTATAGGTCGGGCCTATTTAATAAATAGGCTTAGTGTAAAGGAGGAAGAGGATAAGGGAGGCGGGGGATCCTTATAGGAGGCCGCACTATAGGGGGGATATTTAAGTGGTATATCCCTCGTATCGTACGCGGGCCTATCTATCTTCTATAAAGCTTAAGACCTAGGTAATTAGGTTATAGGGCTAGCCTTATTCCCTAAGCCTATAGCAGAGCCGGTAGCGGAGTACGGCGTTAAAGGCCCCTTCGATGTCCAGGGTAATAAGTGTGGCGACTTATTTCCTAGTAAAGGCGGCCTCGACGTTATGCGTTAGGGACCCGATAATATCGGTGGCGGAACGTTTCGGGAGGGCGCCGGCTATCTAGGTGTTTAGCACCTTGTTCGAGATACTTACCCAGGCAAGGCGGCGGCCGATCAGGCGTTTAAGTCCCTTCCCGAGGCAGGAGAGGAGGGCGATAAGTCTCCAGCCCTTATAAGTGCTGGCATCTCTATTTGGCTTAGGGATCATCACTACCTCGGCTTCCCGAGCGTTTCCCGTTAAGTTCTAAGTTAAAAGCACTTAACGAATAATCTTATAATTATTCCTCCCTAAGGTTAGCTTCGTAATCTATTCTTATTATAGTCTTAACGACTCTTTTTACTCCTTATATAAAACCTATAATATTTTATTTATTCTAACCGTTTATAGGTATAACGACTATTAAGAGTTCGAAAGACTAGTTATTTTTTTAAATCCTATTATTACCCCTAACTAGTATCTAAGATACCCCCTAAGCGTACTACTATTATTTATACCCGGGATACTTCCTTTATTACTAAAAAAGGTAAAGCCAGGCTATTAGGCGCCGATCACGAGTAATCCCTTATGCCTGAGTTAGAGGATAAAGATAGTAACCCCGAATTCGAGATTCGTGGATAAGCTAAACCGGATCCTTATAATACCGTGGTAGGACTATTATTAAACTAAGAGACCACCTAAGTTATCCGCGTAAAACCCTAATTCGATATTAAAGACCTTAAGAGCCGCCCCCCTGGCACTCTATTAGTAGCGGAACTCGATTTCCTAATTAAGCAATATAAGGATTGCTAAGCGCGCGAAAAGAAGGATAAGCGCCTTATTACCCTTTAATAAGGGAAGGACCCCGATACCTCCGAATATACCCCCCGAGGGGACTCCCGTAAAAGCTAGTATAAGGTCCTATAAAAGCTCCCCGAATAGGATAGGTAGTTTTATAACTAGTTCTAGACGTTAATCGAAGAAATCGAGGAGCGCTTTATACTCGGTAAGGTTAAGCTATCTAAAGTAAAGACGATCTATCTTACCTTTACCCTACTACTAAAGATTATAAAATCCCGATAGCGTGCTTATTATAGGTGCGTTTATAGGAAGACTAAAGGTGCTACCTAGGAGGACCTTAAGACCTTCCTAACCGAGTAGTTAGTTAATAATAAGACTTATAAGATATCTTTAACTAAGAAGCTATTCTCGGACTAGACTATATAGAAACCTAATTAGACCTATACTAAGGCTATTAATAGGCTAGACTTATTATTTAATAAGGTATCCTTACCCTTCCCTGATAAATAGTATTTATAGTTAATTTTAATTAAGCTTAATAAGCCGCTATATAACTAGATTATAGCCGCCGATATCCCTACTAATAGTAAGGTATTAGGTATTATAGCCTAATAGGTAGAGATTACTCTTGTATATAAGAATAAAAAAGAGATACCCCGGAATAATCGCCTAAGGCAGCCCCGCGGCGAGAAGCGTAGGCGTAATAGGGCCCCTAATCGGGCCTATACTATAACTATTCGGCCCTTTATATCTTCTTAAGGTTTTATAGAATTAATTAAAATAAACGATATAAAAGCCCCTGGGCCTCTTAAGAGGCGTAATAATAGCGGCGTTATATACTATAGCTATAATAAAAAGGGCTATTACCGGAACGAATATCTAAAAGAGCCCTTTAAGTTAGGTTAGTTATCAGGATACTCTATTAGTTAGAACTCGAATAACCTACCGGTTAACCCGAGGCACCCCGCTATTAGATAGGCTTAGGCCTAGGAAGGGCCGCCGTCTTAGCCGTTCTTTACTAATAAGGGCGCGATTAAGGCGAAGTTAGAGTTACGGTTAAGCGGCAGATAGGGCTGCTAAAGTGCTAAGCTTAATAAAGGCGCCGAGGTTAACCTAATCGACTAAAAGGCCCTGCCTCCTAATCACGGTCCCCTAGGACTACCGAAGCGACTTAGATAGGTTATCGCCAGGGTCGATATATAGTTTATCGGGTCCTTTAAAATACATATTAAGGTTATAGATAATTAGGACCGGACCCGGATATATCCTATTAAGTTCGAGGTGCTAGATATAGACCCTAATAGGTCCTAAGATATCCTTAGTATACCCTAGTTAGTAGAATATAACCCGATTACCTTTTTCTAGTCCGGCGAATAGATATATTAAAGAACGGCGAAGCCGTTACTATGCAGAACGGCTCCGCTAGGGCCAAAACAAACAACCAACCTATAGGCTAGCCGAAGGGAGGGTCAGGCTTGTCACGGGTCCGTATCTAGAGCTAAAGGGTCGCGAGGAGACGGTCACCGGGCCTCTAGAAGGGTCGGCAGTGGTCCGATTAGGGAAACGAATAGCTATAGATAGGCAGGCGGGCCTACGGTTAGCTCTTCTAGATCATCTAGATAACTAAAGAGGGAAGGATAATATAAATTATAATTATAATAGAGAATAGATAATAATCGTAAAAGATCGGACGAAAAGCTAGCTAGATATAGTGGGTTTATCTGGAAGAATAGCCGTATATCAGACGAGATCTCTAGGACTAAGTAGTTACATGATATCTAACGTCTTAACCCGGAAGACGGGTCTGCCCCTCTATAATCGGCCCTAAATTATTAAGCCACGCCCTCGAGGTCTTAATAATTTCTAAATATAAATAATAACTATCCTAAATATATCTCTATTACCCTAATCAGGGCATCTATAAGCAGTCCTTCTTTCCTCGCGTATATATATATTCCTACAGACGTTTCTCGAAGACGCGGGCTTAAAGGACGGTGACCTTATAGATAAAGGTAACCTCGTAGGTCCTTCGTGTATAAGCTAGGCGGCGGCGGCGGCTTCCTCGGTTCCGTAAAAGGAATAAGTAACGCGGCGGCGGTAATAGTAGTGGGCGGGTGGCGGGAGTAAATAGGCGGGGGCCCTAGCGTATTCTTCGAGAAGACCGTGACAACGATATAGCGGCGAACGTATATATAGGGTAGGCGGCGGCCTTTTCGGTTCCGTAATAAGGAATAAGGCGGCGCCCTAATAAAAGATTAATAACGTAGAACGCTAAACTAAGCCACGTAGAGTATATCTATCTCTTTCTACTACCTAGATTAGGGCAGGTAGTCCACTTCGGTTCATAAGCGTAAAGCACGTAGGTCGGATCTTTTTAGTGGCGTAGTATAGTACGTAGGAGGCTAGGTCGGTTCGTTATTCTTTTATAGAGTCGATAAGCGAAGAACGGGGTCGGGTCTTATAGCAGGACTCTTTAAGGCGGTAGTACTATAGCCGGGCTTAAAGGAATAGGAGGAAAAAGAGCAGGATTAACGTGATTAACTAGATTAACTAGATTAACTAGATTAACAAGATTAACTAGATTCACTGGATTAACTAGATTAACTAGATTAATCGGATTAATAGGATTAATCGGGTTAATAGCAGGTAGGCGGATCAGGCTCGGGCTAATTAAAGGAATAAAGATATCGGGAAAAGAAGAGTAGTAAAAGAGTAGGAAAAAGAGGAAAAATAAGGAAAAGGTCGGTGGTGACTTTGCCGGCAGAAAATAGTAGGCAGGATCAAGATCTAAAAAGAGTAGGCGGGATTAGTAGTATATAGTCTACTTCGAATATAACGAAGATATCTAACGCGTACTACTAACCTAACTAATAAGAACTTAATAAGTAGTGTGCTAAATTAATTGAAATCGGAGCCGTTCGATTCGTCTTCTTCTAATCAGGCTAATATAGTTATAAGCGAAACAAATAGTAAAGAACTATAAAAGATATAGTCTAATAAAGAGGTAAAAAGAAAAGAGGCTGCTAGGGTAAAATCGGGGGAGGGCAGGACTCTATATCTATCGGCCCTAAAGCTATATAAAGAGATCCCCCTTAAGGGCAGCTTTTAAATTACTTAAAAATAAAAATAAAAAGAAGGGTAGAAATAATATATCCTGATTAGGTTAACGGAGTAGCTTTAGGAAAAAGAAATCCGGCCCCGGGGCATAATCTAAAGTAAAGACACGGCCCTAGATACCAGTCTACGAACACGGCCCCCGTTAGGAACTAGAAAAGCAGCTCCCACGGACTCTAGAAACGACTTCTGCTTCCGAAAATGATTCTATTACCCTAATCAGGTAAAGGAATAGGTAAAGGAAAAGAAAAAAGAGGAAGAGGAAAAAGGGAAAGGAGGCGGGAAAAGGAAAGGGAAAAAGAGGTAGGAAGAGGAGGAAGATAGTAAGGAAAAATCCCTTAGCCCTAGAGGTAAATCCACTAAAAAAGAAGACGTTAACGCCTATTAAGAACTAGAAAAAGCTCTTATAATATCACGAATATCTTTTTCTCCCGACAACGATTACGTTAACGCCTAATTATTAAGGCTCTGCTTTCGCTATACCTTTGCTTCTATCGTCTCTATTACTAACTATAAAGCTTAAATCTCCACCTTCTTTACCTCCTCTTTAAGGGAGGTGCCGAATATCTCTTCGATATATAGCCGGCTTAATAGACTATAATAGCCTAGATACTATTAGAGATAAGGATTTTCGAAGTTATCGGGTAAAAGGAAAGCCGTTTATTTAGGTAGGCGGGTAAAGAGGTTAATGAATAGATTAGGACCGGCTTCCACGGTAAGAGGCAGGCCTATATTATATCGCCGCTCCTCTTTTTTATCCTCTGCTATATATTTATCGATATATACTTATATTTTATCTTCTAAGCCTAAAGGTAGGCGGAATAGCTAATCGATAGGAACAGTAGGAGTAGGGGAGTCTATAAGGGGACTCTTAACTAGAGGAACGGGACGGGCAGTGGTGTAAAGGGGTGGATCGGAGACCTAGTACTATATTATTAGGATATCACGTGATATTATAAGACGCGCGTATCGTTTTTGCTATTTATTTTATATATTATATATACGTAGCGACGCTACCTAGATATAGAGGATGCTTATTATCCTATATAATTATTATCCTTTTAACTCTAAGTTTTGCCACGTTTATTATATTCACTTTGTTTAAGCTAGGTTGCCCTGATTAGAGCAGCGCGCACCTCTAGGAACCTTTTCTGAAGGTCTCCTTATTATGTGTGTTGTTTTGGTTATATGCACTTCGTGGTCTTGAACACTCCTGTTATCGAAGACGTGTCCAAGATCACACTGCCTAAGCCGTTCTATATAGTAACGGCTTCGCCTTTTTTTAGTGGTAATAGTAATAGCAGGTTCCTTTATTATAGAGTCCACGGGAGGACCCTTCGGAACTAGTGCTATGGAATCGGCGGAGGCGGTAAAGCTAGTATAAGAGCTTTATAGCAGAATAAAGGGAACGGCGGGGTCCACGGGAGGACTCTTTTCTATTATAGGAACGGTAGGCACGGTAAAGCTAGCACGGGAGCTTTATGGCGGAGTAACGGGAATAGTAGGAACGGCGGGAACGGTAGAGTCTACGGGAGGACTCTTTTCCGCTATAGGAACGGTAGGCGTAGCGGGCGTTTTCTTCTTTATAGAGTCCACGGGAGGACTCTAGACTAGAGGAACGGAATCGGTGGAGGCAGGGGAGCTAGCACGGGAGCTTAGCGCCGGAATAACAGGATTAACGGACTTAACGCGCTAGTTCTTCTAAAGCGCGGAGCCATTATAGCTTTTCCTGATTATAAAGCTAATAAGGCTCTTCCTTTCCGGGTATATACGCTAATAGTGGCTATCCTAACCGTAGGAAAAGTACCTGATTAGACGAATAGGAATAGGCCGGGTAGCGGGACTCTGCTCCTAACTCTTCTACTAAACGGGACTCTTCCATAGAGTTATACTTTTACCGCGGCGGCGGCTTTTCCGATTACTGCTTTAGCTTAGGCTATAGGCCGTAGATTACCTATAAGCGATATTACCGTTAGTCTAATTAGATAAACAGGAAGTAAATAACGGTAAAGAGTCTTTGGATCAGAGAGAGTATAGCTCTTATAAAGCTGCCTTACACGCCTTAAGCGTGACTCTCGCGACGACCTCGAAATAGGAGGTAAACCCGATTCAGGGGAATAGGAATATATCCTATACACGACTCTAACTACCCTGGTATTATATCCTCCTCTTTCCACGATATCGCCGTTATAACGTCTTCCTCTTTATATTTAACTATTAATATATAGGTAGTCTCTGCGTCGGTTCGGGGGACTATTAGTGTGCAGGTAGTCTCTGCGTCGGGATAGGTTATAGCTATTAATCTATAGGCAGCCTCTACGTCAGATTAGACTATTCTTTCTAAGCAGGTAGTCTCTGCTTTTCCGTATCCATAATACTAGGACCCGTCGAATCGGAACTAGTATCGGACTATTAATTTATAGATAGTCTCTATATCAGAATAGACTATTAATCTATAGGTAGTCTCTGCTTCGGGATAGATTATAGCTATTACTAATAAGCAGGCAGCCTCTGCTTTTCTAAAGCACTATTAGGATCACTTTTCCAGAGACTCGGGCCCTAGGAAACTATTTTTATGATTTTTATTTATAGTGTTTTTATTATTTTTATTAATAATATATCGTAGCCGGAATCAGAACTCGTATCGTAACCTTCTCTTTTTTCTTTTCTGCTACTTATATAACGCGCAATTCTTCCGGGCCTTAACTTAAGCCCTTCAGCCGCTATTAGAGGACGAATTAAAACCGTGCCGTAACTAAAGCTATATCTAAAACTATATCCTGACCGAAGTTATGTCTAAACCTATATCTTATCGTATCTAAAACTATATCGAAACCGAAGCTATATCGTAACTGAAACTTAAGACTTAAGACTAAAGACTTAAAAGGAAAAGCGTGACCGTATTAAGACTAATAACGTGATAGGCCGTTCGTTTAGGCAGGCCGGAACTACCCTTATGCGCAGGATTATAATCTCCTACGCCAATTATAGCCGCCTCCGAGCACTAATTAAAGAAAGGCGAAGCCGTTACTATATAGAACGGCTCCGCTAAGGCTAAAATAAATAACTAACCTATAGGCTAGCCGAAGGGAGGGTTAGGCTCGTCACGGGTCCGTATCTAAAGCCAAAGGGTCCCGAGGGGACGGTCGCCGGGCCTCTAGAAGGGTCGATAATGGTCCGATTAGGGGAACGAATAGCTATAGATAGGTAGGCGGGCCTACGGTCGGCTCTTCTAGATCGTCTAGATAACCAAAAAGGGAAGGATAATATAAATTATGATTATAATAGATGATAGGTGATGATCGTGAAAGATGAGACAAAAAGCTAGCTAGATATAGTGGGTCTATTCCGAAGAATAGCCGTATACAGAACCAGATCTCTAGGACCGAGTAGTCACGTGATATCCAATATCCTGACCCGGAACACGGGTCTGCCCCTCTATAATATCGATTCTAATCAGAGGACCTTTAAGGCGTCCCGGGTTATAAAGAGTTAAAGAAGGCCAAGAAGTATATATAGCTTATTATCCGCCTTATAAAGTCCGGTACCCCCTATATCCGCTAAGTTATTGGTATAAAGTAGAACGCCACTAAGGAAGAAGTGGATACGTTACCTAATAGTCCTTTAATCCCTATTATCTAATTAGACTTATCGTAACCTATACCCCCCTTATCCCTAACCCCACTTAACTAAATAAAGGGATACTAGAATATCTTTATTCCGGGCCGTATTAAGAGTTACTATATAAGGATAAGTTAAGGAACGTTATCCCCGAGTTCTATTAAGAGTTTTGAAACGTGTTTAATACCGTAAAGGCCGGCTATTTACCCGCCTACTAGTATTAGGATTATATAATCGAGATAAAAGAAGGTAAGTTACCCCTATTCGGCCTTATCTACCCCCTAGCTACCTAAGAACTAGCCATTCTATAAGACTATATTAAGGAGGCAATAGCTAAAGGGTGGATTCGCTTATCGATAAGCTTTATAAGCGTCCCGATCTTATTTATATTAAAAAAGGGTGGATAGCTATATCTATATATAGACTATTAAAGTCTTAATAAGGTTACCCGTAAGGACTATACCCCGCTCCCCTTAATATATAAAATCCTTAACCGCCTCGCGTCCTTTACGGTTTATACTAAGTTAGATCTTAAGGACGCCTATTATTACTTAAGAATTTAAGAAGGGGATAAGTAAAAGACGGCTTTTAGAACTAAGTATGGATACTTTAAGTACTTAGTAATACCCTTTAGTCTATATAATACCCCCGTTAATCTCTAGCATTATATTAATAAAGCCTTAAAGGGTCTTGTCGATACTATCTATATTAAATACCTAGACGATATCCTGATCTATAATAAGGACCTTAGTATTATCACGTGCCCGTTAAGGAGATCCTTACACGCCTAAGGGAATAGTCCCTATTTATAAACCCTTAGAGGTGCGTGTTTAAGACGTAAAAGGTCGTGTTATTGGGCTTTATCTATAGCCCTAATAGTATCTTTATAGACCCTAAGAGGGTTAAGGCTATTAAGGACTAGGAGGAACCTACTTTTATTAAGAAGATTTAGGTCTTCCTGGGGTTTACTGGTTTTTACCGACGTTTTATCTAAGGCTACTCTAAGGTCGCTCTCCCTTTTACGGACCTATTAAGGTTAGGAGGTAGACTAGGTATATTCTAGTTAGGGGATATAAAAAGGGCCGCTCTTAAGAAGTTACGATTATTATTCTAGACGGTGCCAGTACTAAAGTATTTTAACCTAGCCTTACCTATTTATATAGAACCTAACGCGTCTAACTTCGTATTAGGCGCTATAATTACCTAGTATAAGGACTAAACCTAGCGACCCGTGGCGTTCCTATCTAGGAAGCTAAGGGGACCCGAACTAAACTATTCGATACTAGACACCGAGTTAATAGCGATTATTAAAGCATTCCGGTAATAGCATTACTATTTAGCGTATAGTTAGGCCCTAGTAAAGGTACTAACTAACTACTTAAATTACCGGTATCTACTAAATAAGCCTTAAATTAAACCTTAATACGCCTATTAGCTAAAGGAGCTATTAAGCTTTGATTTTAAGATTCGTTACTATCTAGCCATTTAGAACCCCGTAGATAGGCTTTTACGGAAGCTATAGCTGGCTATTAATTAGGCGGATCTCGAAGCGGAGCGGTGGAAGCCCCTTAAGGGATTTACTAAGAAGTTTATTATTAGTCTTATAAAAGCCTAAGGTGTACCTAAGCCCTCGGGTCCATCTAGCCTAAAGAATAGGATTATCCTTGCCTAGAAGGACGATCTCTTTTATATCTCCTTAGTATTAAAGGATAACTTAGCGGACCCGTGGTCCTATAATAGTTAGGGTACGGTTTACTTTAGGGACCGTCTCTGTATACCGAACCAGTTAGGTTTGCGAGATAAGGTCCTCTAGGGAGTTTATAACGCACCTACTACGGCCTATTATAGGTTAGGTCGGACTATTAAGAGGATTTCCGAGTCCTACTACTAGGAATACCTCTTATAAGATATTAAGAAGTTTGTGCCTATATATAGTATCTATTAGAGGACTAAGCCGCGTTAGTATAAGCCTTCTAGGTACTTAGCACCTTAACCTACACACGGATAGCCGTTCTAAGAGATCTTAATAGACTTCGCGATAGGCCTCCCCGCTATAACCTTATAGGGAAAGAAAAGAGATTCTATTCTAGTCGTGGTATATCGATATACTAAGTACGCACTTTATATCCCTTATAGTAGCTTTTTAACGGCTAAAGGTCTCGCTAATATCCTATAAGTATACGTTTTTAGTATCTACGGCTTACCTAATAGTATCCTATTGGACCAAGGGTCCCTATTTACTAGGAGGTTCTAGACCACCCTATACGACCTCCTAAGCGTAGGCGGCGGTTATTAACCGCGTTCCACTCCTAGACGGATAGCTAGACGGAATAATAGAACCAGAACTTAGAGTATTTCCTATGGGTATTCGGTGCCCTATAATAGGACGACTAGATTAACTAGCTACCCCTAGCCTAGTTTACCTATAATACCGTATAGTATATAGCTATCTAGTAGTCCCTTTCCGTTACGCTAATAGGTTTTAACCTACACGGACTATATAATATATAGATATATAAATCGGGTAAGGTTCGCGCCGTTATAGCCGAGTAAAGGGTAAAGCACCTTATATCGAATCATAGGGCTATAAAGGTCCTTATTAGGAAAGCCTAAACTATATATAAACGGTACTATAACGCTAGCCGGGCGGCCTAGCGCTTTAAGATTAGCGACTATATACTATTATCCTTTAATAATATTAAGTAGCGTCGCCCTAATAAGAAACTATTACATAAGTTCCTCGGCCCTTATAAGATTATATCCCCTATTAATAACTACTTTATAGTTATAGGCAGTGGAATCAGGAGCAACAAGATATATATCTTTATACTAATTTACTTATCTTAATACCTGATTATTAATATGGGTAGTTAGTAATACAGAGATATAAGATATAAGCAGAGATAAAAGTCTATTACGTAATAAAGAGTCTACTGTATAATCTATTATGTAATAAAGAATCTACTACGTAATATAATATATAATAAAGAGTCTACTGCGTAATAAGCAACTAGTCTATTATGTAATAAGCAAAGCTTATTATTACTGCTTTAAGACTAGTCTCTCTATATACTGTTTGTCTATATATATCTGCTTTCTCTCCTTCTTTCACTCTTTTTTCTTACTCTTCGTTTTATTAATTACTATATTCTACTATTAGTACTATAGAATATTACTCTATTCGATTTACTTAGCCTTCTATTACTTAAGCCCCTTTTACTATCTCATTTTTTAATCTACGGCTTCTAGTTAAGCTTATGGATTTTATCTAAACTCTTATAGGTTATGAGCCCGGCAAGCTTGAATATACGCAGGCGCTAGGTTTTATAAACCCCTTTATTCACTACTTAAAGCTCGAAATCTATCTTCAAAGCAACGAAGAAGAGGTTCCTTTCCTACTAATTCTTAAACGTTACGCTCTTAATATAAGAGCTTCGCCGATCGAGCTTTTTAGGAGTATTCGGTATTTTCTAAATCAAAACGGACTCCTTCCACTAATAGTCTTAGACTCCCCTCCTTTTCTTTATAAGGATAACCTCTCCTTTCTTCCTCACGACGATTATTTAGTATCCTACTTCGAAAAGAGGTAATAAGAGTTTATTTATAAAAAGAAGACCTATTTCTTAACTCCTTATTATATCCTAAACGAAAATCTTTAACCTTTTATCGACTACTAAGAACAGTACTTCGAAGTAATAAAAATCAAGGATAATATTAAATAAAATAAAAGGAATTAATAACCTCGCTATCCTTCTATACCACCCACTTATCCTTTTCCACGGCTAAGAAACAGCCTAATCGACGAGTCTAAAGATATTGTCGATCTTACTAACAATAATCAGGATTAATCTTTATCCTAAAGTAACTTAGGTCTGGGTATTTACTCTCCTAGATTATCTCTTTAGGAATTACTCTTATACAGCTCTTTCCTATCGGTCGCGTTTCTAATTTATTAATCCACGGCTCTTTTCTATCGGTCGCGTTTCTAATTTATTAATTCACGGCTCTTTTCTATCGGTCGCGTTTCTAATTTATTAATACACGACTCTTTTCTATCAGCCACAATCCGTTCCATCGGTTTAATTACCTCTTCCGACCGATAAAGGTTATATGGTTCTATTCTATAGGTTCCACGATCCGTTCTATCGGTTTAATTACCTCTTCCGACTAATAGGGGTTCTTGAAATTACTACCTTTCGAATCGATCCGATTATCTATTATAAAGAAAAAATCAGAAAAACATAAAAACAAGTATTAATAAGAGCGGGAATTAAACGTAGAAAACAGCTATATCTTTATAACTACGTCACTATTCCGTTAAGGTATATAGTGACTTGTAATTAACTGGTATATACACTTAGTTATAGTTAAGTAAAAGTCTTATATATCAGATATTATCTATAAAAATTAACCGTTTTAAATACCGTTTTTAGTTTCTAATTCCTCTATTATTCGTGTTATAAAAGCCCGACCTTATTCTCTATCTTTATTTACTTAAAAATAGGAAATAACGAAGATATTAAAGAGATTTCCATCTCTAAACTTCGAGGTCGAGAAGGCTATAAAATATAGACTCTTAATATTAAAGGTTACTTTTTTAAAAAAGGAAAGCCTCTAGAAGAGGTTATAGCCCCACTTCCGGCTAACCCTTCTAATAAGCAAAGACAAGAGTCGTTAAAAGCTATAGGAGATCTTCTATCTACCTTATTAGCTGGACCTTTAACCTATGTTTATAACCTTAACTCCCCACACAAAATATAGGAAAGGCTTAAAGAATTATATAAGGCTAAAGGCTTCCAGGCTAATTACGAGGTCCTCTATTCACTATTTAACCTTATAGTATCTAACTTCTCTAAGTTAGAAAACCTTCTATATAAGGTATAGGAAAAGATAGTAGAACTATAGACCCGTAATATAAAACTAGTAGATAAGGTTATTTTTACTTAGATATTAAATAGCCTTAATAATAGATATAATCTTTATTATTATTATTATTATTATTATTATTATTCTCTTACTCCGCTATCCTAACTAGTCTAGGAGCCCGGCTTAGGCTATGCGGTCCTTCTTAGATGGTTATAGGGGGGAAAAACCCGTTCGGGTAGAAAAACCCCTGTACTCTCCTTGTTAGGATCGGTGCCGTAACAGGGCCTCGACGGCCCCGGTAGTGGCTTAATACGTATCTGGATCACACCTCTAGTCTAGTGGCTAACAGGAAGGTAGCAGGCTAGGGGTTTCGAGTTAGCCTAGGGACGCGGCACCCTATATAGGGGGCCGAAAGAGGTCCGTGGCGGCTCCGCGCTCTAGGAATCCTCCCTATATCAGGGTGGCCGGTTTATTTACACCTTCCTTTTAGGCGGGGGATTTAGTAGGGGCTCCTGCCTTTATTATATATGCCTGCCGAATTCGGTAGCTTCCTATAGTTATAGTTAGGTTAATAGAAAATTTTAAGGGCCTCCGCCCTTTTTTTTATTTTCCCTCCTTTAACCCTCCTATCGCGATATCGTAGGTTTCCTATTAAGCCGCCTGCCCCCCTATTCCTACCTCTATTCCCGGCTCCATGCCGTAGTTACTAATAAAGCGTTTAATAAGTCGTGGATAGGCCGGGTTACTATTTTCCGTTTTCTTACGGTAGCGTTAATTTATAAGTGGTAGCGTAGTAATGCGGGTAAGGAGTTAGCGGTTTTAGGGCGGGCTAATAGGATAGGCTATAGTTAGTTAAAGTAATAGTTAAAATAATTAATAGCCCGGAGTCTTTAATATAAGTTTAAGGGGGTGCTATAAGGGGGCGTGTTAGATCTAAGCTTAGTGTTAATAGCTTCCTAGATACCGCCTAAGAAAAAATAACCTAAGAAAAAGGGTAATTCCCGCTATTACGACGCTAGAGCCGCGCGAGTGCTACTATGGGTTTTCCTAGAGGTGCCCTTAGGGTACCGGAGGGATACCGCTAGGTGGCCGTCTCTGACTTTAAGTAGATGCCTTAGATATACTAAACGCCTTAGGGGCGAAAAACCCGAAGACGTGGAAGTATATACTAATACTACTAGAAAGGGCGTAGCTTATTATTAGTATACTAATAGTCGGCGGACTTATAAGGATATAAGTCGGTCTTATAGTAGTATCGTAGTAGTGCCGGGGCGGTAATAGCGGGTTCTAATATCTAGAATAGGTTTTAGCTATAGCTTTAAAGCACTAATAGCGCGTCCTTAAGCGTTATCGAGAGTATATAGCGGCTATTAGTAAGGGCGGTAATAGAGTAGTTATAAGTTAAGGCCCTAGGGGTGCTAAGGCTATACCGCGCTAACCTAGAATAGGCTTAGGGTCGACTCACGGCGGCGGTGGTATCCTTTAAGCGCGCCGCTAGGCGTGCTCGCCCCGCTAGCCGCCGCCGCGGTAGCGATACTATACTAGCTAGCCTAGAGCGTTAATTAAATCGGTTAAAGGGAATAATCGCTATTCTATTAAAGGTGGCTATATATATCCCTACGGTCCCTTTATAGTAGAGTAAAGCTAATATAGCAGGATAGGGTCGTGAATATAACGCTAATAGCGATAATACTACTAAGAGTAAGAGTAAAGAGGAGGGTGCCGGAAATAAGGCTAAGTAGAGAGTAGAGGCCGCTAAGGTATATCCTTTTAGTACCGCCGGGTCCCCGGTATATAAGGCCCCTAAGTAAATATAAAAGTCTAGGTTAGATGCTATCTCTATTTCGTGTCCTCTATACCGGGCCGGTCCCGCTACGGGGTCTTTAAGGTATAGTTTATTATAATCTCTAGAGCGAGACGGAAATCGTTTAAACGGCTAAGGCGTAGGAACTATTTTATAATTACTTTTACCTTTTCGGGGTAGTTTAGGGCGTTAAAAAGGTCTCCCTTAGTTAAGATCGGCCTCCTTATAGCACCGTGGAGGTCCTATCGCGATTCTAAAGTAATACTATGGTATTATAGGATAATATATTTAGCTATCTCCGCCCCCCTATCGCCGTAAGGGTATTAGGCCATAACGAAGCCGGGGACCCTCGCTTTAAAAAGGAAGGCTCTAAGGCCTAGTTTCTTAGAGCGGATCTAGGTAAGGATAAAGCTTTACGGCTTTAGGAGGCCTTTATATCTCTAGAGGTCTCTTTTATATAGGTTTCGATCTAGTACCGCTATAGTATAAGTCGGGTTCCGCGTAGATCCTAAGTCCCGCCACCTTTTCTTCTACTCCTCTTAGAGGGCGGCGTCCGGGTTAAAATTATTTACCTAGTCCTAGGCGGTAAAGGATTAAGCGGGCTAGGCGAGTACTTACTAGGCGATATAGCTACGCCTCGGTGCCGCTAATACTCTCGTGGCGGCTTAGGCGCCGGCCAGGATAAGTCCCTTAGTTCCGGTATTTTAGTAGTTAAGAGCTCTCTTAGCTATAAGGCGGGTAAGATATAGGTTAAGGGGGGGGATAAACGTCTTTTTTTCTAGGATCCGGATCGGCGTGGCCCTATAGGCTCCCGTAATAGTCCTAAGGCACTTATTCTAGGCCGAGCTTAGAGCCGTAGCGAGGCTATAACAGGGTCCGTCGGTAATTCTATAAAAGGTAGGGGTATAGTAGGAGATAGCTAGGCGGATTATAGCGGTATAAAGGCGTTAGGCGTCGGCGAAGCTATAGCCTTAGCCTACCGCGGCGAGCCGGGTTAGGGCGTAGTTCTATATCGCTAGTTTACTCTAGATCTCCTTCCTATATCGTAAAAAGTTTAGTTTCCGGTCTAGCTATACGCTAAGGAACCTGGCCTCCGCTAAGGGCGGTACCGGAACGGTGCTAAGGTGGAGGGGTAACGGGGATAAGGAGTAGGATTTTATAAAGGGTATAAAGACGTATTTTAAGGGCTTAAATTAAAGGCCGCTCGCCTAGGACTAAGCTTCGTATATCCGCTAGGCGGAGGCGAGTCGGTGCCGCGTTTAGGCCTTTATACGGCTAAAGGCGATAATATTTATATTATCGGTAAAGCCGATAATAGTAGTTCTCGTAGCGTGTTTAAGTTCTTTATATAAAGTGGAAATATATAAGATAAAGAGGATTAGGGAGACCGGAGACCCTTATAGTATACCGGTATGTAGGGGCTATGGGGTTACCGTCTAGCTATTAAAAAGGAGGTGGACTATCCGGTCTTAGAGGAAGCTATTAGTTAGCTAGACGGCCTAGTCTAGGAAACCCTTACGTTTAAGGGACTTAAGAAGTCTAGCGTGGGGGATAGTATTAAAGGCCCTATATATATCTAGCTAGAGTATTATGGGGGTGCCGCCTAGGGCCTAGGCGGCCCTAACGGCTTTTATCGTATACTAGATAGCCGTCTTTATACTACGCCTAGGTCTATTCCTTATCTAGCCGTTAGGGAGTAGCTAGTATTCCTCCGCTATGGCTATAAAGCGGTCCGCTATAATACCTTTAAGTAACTTTCCGATTATATTAAGGAGGGAGATCGGTCGCTAGCCTCTAGCTATCTTATAGTCGCCTTATAGGCGGCCTTCCTTTCGGATAATCACGATAATAGCGGTATAATAGTAGCGCGGGAAGTAACTTATAGCTAAGCAGGCTAAGAGGATTATAGCTAGGATCTAATATAAGACCGGGCCGTAGGCCTTTAGGAGGCCCGTGGGGAAGCCGTCCGGGCCGGGGGCGGCCTATAGTTTAGTCCGGCGGAGGCGGCCCTAGATATCCGCCGTAATAACGGTCTAGTCTATATCCTACCTAGAGGGGTACGCCCGGCCTAGGGGCCTAGGGTCCGAGTCCCTGGGGGGGGGAAAAACTTAGCGTATAGGATATTTACTTTCTCGCTATAGGATATCGTAGGATCGCCTTAGTCGCGGCGTAGCGGGGGTATAGTAGGGGGCCTAGGCGGTTAGTATCCCTTAGTTCGGGCCTATCTTTAGAGCCTTTAAAGGAGCCCGTTATTTGCTTAGGTCGAGTAAAGGAGGTGGCGCTAATACTACCTTTTCGCCGCCGCTATAGCTTTATCGCGGCGGAGCTCGGCTTACTTATACTCTTCCTACCTATTCCGTGATTTCCTTATTATATATCGCCTATATATTCTACGGGCTTCTTAGGTTAGGGATATTAGTTTATCGGTCTATTACGGGTAAGGTAGGTGGCCGGGGGGGCCGGGTCGGTATCGCGGGGCTATCTAATCGGTAACGATAGTAAGGTTATATATTAGCTAGTCGAGGGCCTTATCGATATTAAAGGGCGTTATTAGGGGGCTTAGTTATAAGAGGATCCTAGGGGCTGCCTAATAGGTAAAAGAGGGTATAAATTCCTTTTATACCTAGTAAGGGCGGTCGGGGGGCTATAGCGGGGCCGTATCGGTAAAGCGGTCTATACTAAGGTAGATAGTCGCGGTTTAGGAGAGGTGGTCCGATCCGATAACCTTGTTATCTATACCGTTATAGCTATAGCGGAGCCCCTAAGACGCCTAGATAAGGTTAATAGTGCTTAGTCGCCGGCCTAGCCTATACTAGGTAGTTATCCCGGGGGGGGGGTAACTAGGTTAAGGTTTTAGCGGGCGGTTAGCTTAAGAAGGGTGCTAGACTTAGGATAAAATCTAGGGTAGCTAGCCTAAAGGGGATAATAGAGGTTAAAGTCTCCGAGGAGGATATAACGGCCCCGGGGTAAGGCCCCCGCGAGATCTATAGTTAGGGGGGTATACTACGGGGTAAAAGCGGATTAGTAGTTCTTAGAGTAGATTAACTAGATCGTGATAGCTTAGTTACCTACGCCGAAGGTGACCGTATAGGAGTCCTGGTAGGCTCGCTATATCTATATACTAAGGGGGTATCGTTTATAGATATAAAGCAGGGCTTTACCGCCTCCTTAGATTAGGAGGTATAGAGCCCTACTTAGGGCTTTAGGTCCCTTTATAAAGGGGTTAAGCCCTAGCTTTTAGATAGTTATTATATCGTACTCGGTATAGGCCTATAGCGGAAGCTCCGCTTAGGCCTATTTAGCCCCTATATTCTATATTAGGACACGGAGTTTTATTATTTAGAGGGGGGGGGGTTCGAGGTCGACCCGGCTAATACGGCCTCCTAGGTATCGTGTATCGGGGTCGGGTCGGTCCTATAGGGGATAAAGAAGGGCTCTAGGGGTTTAGAGGCCGGGGGGTATTCGCGGGGTCTCTTTAGCGGGCGGCCGGGGCCGCGGCGGATAGGGGCGGCCTGCGATAGGGTAGGGGAGGGGGAGGGTAAGGGATAGCGGGGGCGGGATCGCTAATACGCCGCCTCGGCCTACCTTAAGATATCGAATTCTCTTACCCGGTATTTATATACTTCCCGGGCTCTTATGGCTTCTTATTTTCTGACTTAATAGGCGTTATTAAAGGCTTCGTGGTTCCTATTATAAGCGGCGTACCTTTAGGTAGCTTTCGGGGCTAACGCTAAGCAGTTCTTAAAGCTATCCTAATAGGTGGACTCGTGTTTAGTATAATAACGGCACCGCTTCTCTGCCTTTAAGCACTAAGCGGCCCTATACCCGAATTATAAGTAGGTATAGTACTATAAGAGGTTTATATCCGGGTTATAAGGCTTATATAGGAAGCTATTATCTTCGAAAAGGAGATTATTCTACATAAGGCTTTCCGCGCCTTCCGGTATAATAGTCTCGATAAGTAGTATCGCTACCTTACCGGTGCCGTGTCGGGGGAGCCGGGTCCTTACTCGGTGTATTTTCGTATCGGGATTAAAGGTGCGTAGGGATTATAGGGGCTTATTTTCGGTTAGAGGGCCTAGGATTAAGCGGGGGATAGTTTTTACTAGGATTAGGTAGGTTCGGGTAGCTAGCTTAGCTTTAGCGCCGAAGGCCTATTCGACCTAATAGTTAGCGAAGGTAGACTATTATTACGCCCCTCCGGTAAAGGTTAGGTATATATCGCCGCTAGGTAACCTTTAAGCCGCCGCGGCGTTATCGCTGCTAGCGGCCGTGTTTATAGCTTAGATAATCTCTTTAGGTATATAGGCTAGGAGTGCCTAGTCTAGCTAGTCTTTATATTTAATAATTAGTTCTTTATAGTATTAGGCTAGAATCACTTTAGGGGGGGCTAGGTCCTATAGGGGCGTTATAGTAGGTAGCGATACGGCCACTATAGCCTAGGTTAGCTTTATTCCTTTTCGGAGTTCTTCCCTAATTATACTCTAAATAGTGGTATAAAGGTGTATAATCGGGGCTATTATAGTGCTCTGGCTATTAAGGCAGCGTAGCTTAATAAGCTCCTTTACTAGCTCCACGACCTAATTAATCGTGTTCCTATTAGCTAGTAGACTTCGGATTAATATCTCGACTTATTAGATTTTTATTCTGGGGGCCCGCGGAGCCCCCGTATTAGTCTTAGTTCGGTTACTTACGGTATTACCCTGGTTTAGGCGATAGGAGTCGAGTAGTGGTTATTATCGGTAGGGGCGGTTTATAGAATTTTTAGGTGGTAAGCCGGTCGCCACCACTCCTTTTATCGTATCCGCCCCTGCGTCCGCACTACGGCTTCTACTCGGTGCTATCGCGGCGTAGAGGAGGGAGTTAGGTTCCTTTTCTAGTTGGTTTCGTTGTTTTTACTTGAGTTGCGCGTCGGGTGGCTCGAATCCTATCCGTTTTTTTTTTTCTTATATTTTTATATTAACGAGCGGCTGAGATATAATCTTATAACTAGCTAAATAACTTAAGCCTTACGTTATAATATTTAAGAATATTCTCTTAATAGGCTTATAGGCGAGTTAATCGATGCCTCCCGTAAAGTAGAACGCTCTAATACTATATTGCTTTTAAATAAGGGATATAAAAAGTCCTCGAAACCTTAGAAAAAGACTAAGGGAAAATACTATGAGTACTATAATAAAGCTAGTTATAATACTACCGATTACTTTAAATTATACCCTAAGAAAAAACCTAGTTGGTTTAACTCTAGGGGGGGTAAATAGCAAAATGTCTCTAAAGAATAAAAGGGTAACAATACCGGATCTAAATCCGTTAATTTATTTACAAGAGATCGGCAGATTTTAAATCATCTATCGAAAGGAGACCAGTTTTTTAAAAAAGAGTAAAAGGTTATAAACCTTATATCTTAAACTCCAGACGGAGAAAATGATTTAAATAACTCCGAAGTCGTTAATATTATATAATAACGTTAACAAAGCCCTACTATTAATACCAGAGAGCCTAGTATTAATATTAATATATTTTTAAGGATATATATCCTTTACCTATCTATACAGAAAAAATATATATGATAGAAGATACAGAAGAGGTATTAAACCCGTTAATCTTCTTTATACTAACTATAATTCACTGATTTAAATATAGATCGAATAGTAGAAAGAATTCACAAAGTCTAGTTATCTTCGTGCCCTTTAGATCTTAAATAGAACTTCTATATCGATGGTAGAGCTACGTTTTATATTATATCTAATAAGGGATTATTTATTTCTGTTAAATCTACGTCCAGAATAGCTAAATAGGGACGAGTAAACAGTATTTTAATTACTTAAATTAGAGATACCCTAGTTAAATTTAAGGATACTAATAAACAGCTTCTTTTAAAAGACTGTTTATATATTCCTGAACTAGGTACTAATATTATTAGTCTTCCTGTTTTAGACACCGAAAATCTTCGGGGTCTTATAGGGAATAAAAGACTGGTAATTTTTAATAATAAGTCTTTATTCAAATATACTACTGCTTTATTATATAAAGGTCTTTACTGGACCATTATACGGGCTATACGCGTTAAAAAGTCTAAGCTATTTATATCTGATAATAAGCTTTAAAAACAAAAAAGAAGGAATCTAAAAAGAAGAGTCCTTTATTTAAGAGATACTTTATCCTCATAGCATGACCGACTAGGCCATATCAATCCTAAGGCTTTAAGCAGTTTATCACAAAATACCTTACTTCCAAAAGATATAGCTATATCTAAAGAAGAGTTATAAAAGATTAATAGCTGCTATATCTATAAAAGCGCAAAACCTATTACTTTAGCTAATACGTGCTCGGCTAATAAGAATAGGGCATATACCTATTTAGAGCGTGTTTATATGGACCTATATGGCCCTATTACACCCGCAACCTATAACCGAAAACGCTGGATCTTGTTAATTCAAGACCGATTAACTAGATATACTTGGGTTATTTTACCACCCCATAAATCTAAGGAACTTGTTACTAAGGCCGTTGCCGAATAGAAGTTATAAGTTGAAAATATATCTAAAACCACTATTAAAGAAGTGGATACGGATAGGGGAAGCGAATTCGTTAATGATTCGTTTAAGCGTTATTTTATAAGCGCTATACATCATATTAAACCCCCTTATACACACGAACCTTAAGGCTCCATTGAAAGAGCAATAGGGATTATAATCATTAAAATTAGGACTCTGTTATATCATTCAGAGCTACCTTTTTATCTCTAGGGAGAAGCAGCAACAACTGCAGGTTATATATATAACCGAACCCCTATTTCAGCTATTGGCTTTAAAACGCTATGTGAGTTAAAGAATAATAAAAAGCCTGATATTTTAAATAGTAAGGTATAGGGGTCTATAAACCATTTTATAGCTTTAAATAGGATCTGAGCTTATTTAAATACCTATCCTGATATTGGTCTTATTTACGATTGTAATAAAGACCTTAATATATTCGGTTACTCCGATTCAAGCTGGTCTGATATACCAGAAGACAGAACCTTAATAGGCGGTTATACCTGCTGCATAGAGTTAAATAATCCTTTTGATAAATTAGGCTACGAGTAGTAGGCTGTACGCGCAGAAGAGAGGAATATCAAGCAAATAGCTATTGAATTCGTAGATCCGTAGGATTACTGCTTGTCTTACTTATATGTAAAGAACTGACTTCTGGGATTTCTTCCTGCATCCGGGGCTGGCAAAAGACCCTGAAAGATTGGGTGGCGACTGTTACGTCAACAGCCTACGCGACGGTTATCACGCCACGTTATTTGATTAAGTAATAACCAAGATATCGTATTTACGATACCTAATGTATATATATAATATATATCATAAGCCAAGTATATATACACGTATAATACGTATAGTATTATAGTATAGGTTAAGCTAGTTATAAAGTAGACGTCTAGTTATATAGCTATAACCATATACTGTTTATTTTGACTTAGATATTATACTTATGATTATTATGATTATTACTTATTACGAGTATAATATCAATATATAGGAACCACGAAGATACCTTCTCGATACGTTTATTAAGGAATATTATAATTAAAAGAGTAAAACTAGTTAATAGTATCGTCGGTGCCCTGCAGGGACTTTTCTTATTCAGGTCTAGGGAGGTAAATAAAAGAAAATACAAAAAGAAACATAAAAAAAGAAACATAAAAAAAGGGTGAGGTTATTCCGACTAGGCCATTCGTTTATTCTGACTAGGGTCCTCTATTAACAGCCGTTGACACCCGCTCGCTTATGCCGCTTATACCTAGATACTTCTATATCCGCTTTAATACTCGTCGCGACGATGCCAACGATACACTCCATTTAATCGTAGCCACGATACCGACGATATACTCTATTTAATCGTAGCCACGATACCGACGATACACTTAATTTAATCGTGGGAACGATACCGGCTATACGCTTAATTAAGTATACCTATCTATATATACAAACGCAAGTCGTGGCGGCTAGCGTTAGGCATTATCAGTATTGCCCTAGTCGGAATAAACGAATGGTCTAGTCGGAATAACGTTATTCTAAAAAAAACACTAAACGCTAACGCCCCCCCTAAACTCCCCCTAGCTCGACCCTAATAACCACTGTAAGTAATCCTTATTTATTTTTATAGCCGGGTTTTTATAAAGACCGGCTAATTTCGAATTTTATTTAACTAACTAGCCTAGGCGGTAGGCGATAGTGGCTAGGTAGCGCTCCGTATTAAGGGGAGTATCGCGCCGTTTCTTCTCCACCTCCTCCTTCTCCTCCTAGCGACGACGTGCTACGGGGTTAAAGCCCTTATTATCCAAGGCGTATTTCTTTATAGCCTCGAGGGCCCGATATAACTTAGTTTAGACCCGGAAGGCCCGGCGCTTATATATATTAGCGGTGCTTTTTATAAGGATATTAGGCCGACTTATAGACATTTAGTCGTTTAGACTATTGCCGCCCCGTGTAGCCGCTACTAATATCTTTTATAGCTTCTTAGCTAGCTGCTCTGCCCGTAACGAAATCTATATATCCAGTTGGTAACCTTAGGAGCGGTTAAAGTAAAGGAGATTATCGCTATATAAACGTACTAACTCGTAGTCACCGCTATTACTATTATAGTAGTAATAGTACTTATTAGGGGTACGGTTAGTCCGACTAGGGCACTTGGTTATTCCCACTAGGGCAGTACTGATAACACCCCACGCTAGCCGTTATAACTGCTTTTTGTACCTAGATACTTATAGACACGTATTAAGCGTATCGTCGTTACGATGAATTGAGCGTTACTACGATTAATTAAGTGTATCGTTACTACGATTAATTAAGTGTATCGTTACTACGATTAATTAAATGTATCGTTAGTATCGTTGGGACCGTCGCTACGATTAATTAAGTGTATCGTCGGTCTCGTCTCTACGATTAATTGAGTATATCGTCGGGACCGTCGCTACGATCGATTAAGCGTATCGTTATTACGATTAATTAAGTGTATCGTCGGTATCGCCTCTACGATTAATTGAGTGTATCGTCGGGACTATCGCTACGATTAATTAAGCGTATCGTTGTTGCGATTACTTGAGTGTATCGTTAGGACCGTCGCTACGATTAATTAAGCGTATCGTCGTTGCGATTAATTGAGTGTATCGTCGTTGCGATTAATTAAGTCTATGGTCGGTATCGTCTCGATTAATTAAGTGTATCGTCGTTGCGATTAATTAAGCGGATATCTTATAGTATATAAAAGTATCTGGGTATAAGCGGAACGCGCGGGCGGGTATTACCGGCTATTAACATAGGACCCTGGTCGGAATAACTAAGTGCCCTAGTCGGACTAATCGTACCCTTTATTAGGAGTACCGGTATTTATACGCCCCCTGTTCGGTATTTGCTGTCCACTTAACCCCAAACAAGAAGGTAACGCGAGCACGTGCATAAGCAAGATCTTAACTATAAATGTTATGTACCTGTACACGTTAGAGTAGGTAATCAGGATTACATGGTGTGTATAATAAGGTTACGTGACTAGGATATCGGGATTACGTGGTGTATAATAAGGTCACGTAACTAGGGTATTAGGATTATATAGTATATAATAAGGTTATATAACTAGGGTATTAGAATTATAAAATATAAAGGCATAATATTCCGACTATACTATTTAGATATTCCGACTATAGTTCTAATATAGGCCCACTCTTTTCCTAGTTCGGAATGCTAGACACAGCTACGGTCGCAAACCACTCTAACGCCTTTTAATACCTTGGATTAATTTAATCGTTTGAATTAATTTAATCGCTTAGATTAATTAAAGGCAGTAACTAAAATAATTAACTACTTAATTAAGACCAGCGATTCTATTTCGTATCCATTTACCACTAATTAGGGCCTTTTTTACGGAACCTAGTTCCCCGTCTCTCCTGCTGCTGCTGCTCCTGTTATTATTATTATTATTGTTATTATTGCTGTTGCTGTAATTAACGGATCTGTTCGATTAAAGCAGGTCGCAGGAGAAATAGCTCTATAACCTTTTCCACGACCTCTTCCACGACCTCTTCCACGCCCACGCCTACGCCCACGCCCACGGATATCGCCCACGGATATCACCTTATTATTATTATTATTATTATTATTGTTATTATTATTATTATTATTATTGTTGTTATTATTATGGTTATTGTTATTATTATTGTTGTTGTTATTATTGTTGTTATTATTGTTGTTATTATTATTGTTATTATTATTGTTATTATTATTGTTATTATTATTGTTATTATTATTGTTATTATTATTGTTATTGTTGTTGTTGTTATTATTATTATTGTTATTATTATTGTTATTATTATTATTGTTGTTATTATTGTTGTTGTTGTTGTTGTTATTATTATTATTATTATTATTATTATTATTATTATTATTATTATTATTATTATTATTATTATTATTATTATTATTATTATTATTATTATTATTATTATTATTATTATTATTATTATTATTATTGTTGTTGTTGTTGTTGTTATTATTATTATTATTCTAAGGTAAGGAAAATAGCTAGTAAAAGCGTAATCGCGTTATTAATTAAAGTTAATTAACGATAATCTTAGAGACCCGTTATTCCGACTATACCACTTGGTTATTCCGACTGTAGTTTATATATATAATATAGATAGAACCTTTGGAATACTAATATAGTACTTCGTAGCTATGGTCTCTAATATCCTTTAACAAGTTGATTAATTTGATTGCTCGGATTATTTGCGTTGTATTGATGGACAAGCTTATTAGTTCGATCGAAGCTAATAGCAGCAGTAATAGTAACGTATCTTCCTCTTCCACGTCCATGTGCGTCCATATCCACGCCGCCCACGCCCACGCCTACGCCCACGGCTATCTTATTCCTGTGACGAGGCAACGAACGCGCCGCCTCCTATTCCGTAGATTGACGACGTAGATTGACGACGTAGATTGACGACGTAGATTGACGACGTAGATTGACGACGTAGATTGACGACGTAGATTGACGACGTAGATCGATAAGGTAGTAGGAAGATTGGGTCTGATTGGAACTATAGTCGGAATAACTAAGTGGTATAGTCGGAATAACGGGCCTTCGGAATAACGGGCCTCTAATCTTAATAGCTTAATGGGTTAAATTAGCGATCGTAACTTTATATAGAGTCTAGGATATAAAATTTAATTAGCTAGAAAAGTGGACCCACTAGAGCTATAGTCGGAATATCTAAGTAGTATAGTCGGAATATCCTGCCTTATAATATATAATAAGGTACCTAGCTTAAGGACATTATATATTCTTAATGCCTTAGGGTTAATAAATACAGAGGCAGAAACAGTAGTGATTTAGTGGCTTAAGATATCTAGTTTTGATTATAGAGATTAAGGCTTATCGTAAGGTATACATACGTAGTATATACGGCCAAGATCTTTCTTATACACGCGGTCGCGTAACTTTCTGAAAATGGATTGAGTGGATAATAAATAGTAAACCAGGGGCGTATAAATACCGGTACTCCTTTATTAGACACCTTACTGCCGCGGCAGGGCTGTCTAATAATAGGACCGGTGGTGTTATCGCTATATAATACTAGAGAACCTAGTATACGGGCGTACCGCCTATAAGGAGCACGAAGCTCTAGGCCCGCCCTAACTATAATAACGGGACGCACTGGTATTTTAATACCGCTACCGTCGCTAAAGTCCGAGGGTTTATTACTAGACTTAGTGGGTAGAGCGAACTCCGATAATAATAACCTATCAGAGTTAGCTTCCTTATTATTAAAAACGGTGGCTTTATTAGTATTACCGCTTATAACGATATCCTGACTAGTATAGTTAAGGACGCCCTTTAGGTTACTAAGGGGCTTAAACGCACCTTATAGCGAGTAATTACGCCCTAAAGGGTAAGGGCCGGTTAACTTAATTACCGGAGTAGCTATAGTACCCGGCTTTTTAATAGTCCTGACCGGTATAGCTTACTTAGCTATAGTAGCCGCCGTACCTGGCTGCTTAATAGCTTTATCCTCTAAGGAGGAAGAAGACGATAAATCCGAGAATAAATCCGAGGATAAATCCGATAACGAGTCCGATAAAGAGTTAGATTACTACTGCTACTACTACTACTACTACTACTGCTGCTTAAGAGTAGCCGCTATAGCCGCGGCCTTAGCCTTAGCCTAAGCCGTCTTAGCGGCCCGCAGTGCCTTTTTCCTAGTAGTCTTAGGTATCTCCTTATCGATAACCTTAGGTGCCACCTTAGTGGACTTAGTGCCGACTATATCGGACTTTTTACTAGTCTTACCGGACTTTTTAGATAATTTACTAGCCGCGCCGGACTTTTTATACTTATTAGCTAAAGCTAGGGGCGCTATTATATAATAGTGGCCTGCTCTAACACTATAAGTTAGCCTAAGGTCTACACGAAGGAGACATAATACTTATAGTGGTGATAGTAATAGTGATAGTGATAATAATAATAATAATCTGCTACAATATTAGCTAAATCCTAAGCCGGCCGCGATCCTATACGTAATTAAGACGATGCACGGAACTGCGTACAGATAATGTATACCCTAACAAGGACTTTATAGGATAAGGTGATACCCTTAATATGGACGGGGATGGATAACTTACCGTTAATAGCGATGCTATTATTATTATTATAGGTAGGTAAATAGGAAAGGGTAAGGAAAAGGAAAAAATAATAAGTCAAGTTGGGTAGATAGAAAAGTCCTATATTAGAATAGTCGTATAACCTAATATAGGCCCTACTTATAGTATTCCTTCCCCTTTTACCTAGATACGACTACCTGTTACGGGATTCTATAATACGGTTATTTAGTTAATAATGGGCGCGCCTAGAGTGCTATTATAGTGCACGCGTTTACGGATAGGCTTTATTATTACGAATATTATAATGGATATCACGCCTTGTTAATTACCCGGCCTTGAGCTAGATAAGCTATAGGCTTTGCTATTGTCGATGTCACGCCCTATTATTACCCGGCCTTAGGCTAGATAAGCCGCGAGAGGACGATAAAGGAAATAGGATAAGTTCTTTTATTATTTAGGACTATAGCGTGACAGGCCTTATTCTGGAAGTGTTCTTTATATAGGCTTTTTAGGTCGCCTTAATAATAGCAGTAGTGTAAGAGGAGTGGACGAAAAGAGCCTTAGCGGACTACAAAAGCAGTAAGGGCTATGATCCACTGCCTATAAGTGCTACCACTACTAACCTAATATCTGCTTTTAGAGTTATGGTTTATTCTGACTAGAGCCCTTTGTCTGGACGGGGCCCTGGCTAGAGCGCTTAGGGCTTTATTATAGTGTAGTCGTAGTAAGGAAGATAAATAAAGAAGAACCAGGGGAGTTATGCTTTATCTAAAAGATAACTAGGCCTTTTAGTTTATAAACACTATGGTTATACTATACGAGGTAAACGGGATTAATTAGAGGAAGGTTAGGTTAGGTTAAAGGAGGACGACTAGTTTAGCTTAGGAGGATAAGGAGGGAGTTAGTGGCTCTGATAGGTAGAGCTTAGGCCGGCTTATCCGTCCCCGGGTTAGGGTGGATTAACGGATAGGCCGAACTAGTAACGGTTACCGGCTCCTGTGGATAGGAGCCTTAGATGGAGGGGCCTGATACTAGGGATATTTTATTTAAGGGTTTCGGATAGGACTTAGAGGCGTTAAGGAATATATTAAGAACCCGGAACCGGCCCTAAGGTTAACCCTAGGAATATTTAAAACCGAGTTATATTTTAGGATTATTAAGCTGGCCTAACACTTATAGTCTTAGAGCCTTAGGTTATTATATATCGATCCTGGGGAGGATAGTCACTAGTTCTTAAGTAGGCTATTTCCCGTTAAGTCCTGAGTTAAAAGGGCTTAACGAATAATCTTATAATTATTCCCCCCCAAGATTAGATTCGTGACCTGTTCTTGTTGTAGTCTTGACGACTCTCTTCACTCCTCACATAAAACCTATGACAATACTGGCCCTAATAAAATAAAGTAACTAGACGAGTGCTTATAGGGCGTTAAACTAAAGGGACTAGGAACGGTGGACTACCACGCCTACGTTTAATCTAAGATCCCGTGTTAGATTAGCCGGCGGAGCCTAATAGCTTCAAGCTACGCTGGCGAGAGGTAGGGAATCGATTTTATACACTTCTAGCTAACTACCGAAGGCCATATACGGATTATATTCTTTATAAATCGATATAGCGGCTTTATTACCTGTTATATTATAACGTCGAAGAAGGCCTCCGAGATCTATATAGTTATTACTTAATTTACCTAATAGGTTTAGCGCTATTCTAACCGCCAGGTACGGGTTTTTAGGTATAATGACAAACTAATATAATCGTATAAAATATAAGGCTTAGCTAAGGGTTTTAGTATCTAACTAGAGTCCTCTTTAACAGAGACCCCCGTATGGAATAGCGGTGCCGAAAGGTCTAGGGCTATTGTTATATCTAAATTATAAGCTATGAAACTCCACTCCCGATTACCTGATTTCTTATAGGATAAGGTCGTCCTATCTACCGCTTACGTATATAACAGAATACCTATAGAGCGGCTCGGCCAGAAGACGCCGTTTAAAGTCCTCTATTAACGTAAGCCGTAGCTAGCCCACCTTCGGGCCTACGGTTATAAGGCTTTCCCTATAACGAGGGCGGCTCTAATAAGATCTAGAAAGCTTTAAAATCGACTAGCGGCACGGGCCTATATCGGCTACCTTATAGGATACGATTAATTTAACTAACATCTACTATGTCTAGGTCTCTGACCTTAAAAGTAATCGTATCGTTCGTATACATAACGTCCTTTCTAATGAATAAGAATATTTTACTGAGAGCCTCGAAGCCCTAAAGGACGATTTACGTTAATTAACGGAAAAGTAGTTAATGGATATTATTAATCAGATCCACCTACTAGATACTTACGTAATTAAATACGGCGAGCCGTCGTTACCCGGAATATATATAATAGCATACTTCGAGCCTATTCTCTTATTAAGTAGCGAGGTTAATAAACCTCTCCTAAGGGCTACACCTACCGGCCTTAAGGCTCGGGTGGTAGAACGGTTCATAGATCCCGAGAGGCCGGAACAGTAAGAGGAGCTTATTATCACAGGCATAATTCATCGAAGTCAGGGATAGCCTGGATAGGAGGAAATGATATGTCTTGATGGTTATAAAGGGGATTGGATAAGGGCATAGCGTACGGAGATAGACAGTTAAGTCGGCTCCGGGACTAGTACTATCCGGACCGACCTAGTATAGTGTGATAGGGAGGATTATCGATAAATAGGTCGTGGTTCTAGAAATTGTTTCGAGGGGATTCTCTAAGCTTCCCGGGGAAAAGGCTCTAGTTATCTATAAAAGGGATAGGTAAAGCTAAACTCCTAACTTAGAGATTTAGCAAATAATTTAACTCTTAATTCGACCTATTAGTATATATTACCCTTTTAATTATCTTATAACGTCCCTTTACTCTTAATATAAAAACCCTTAATATATTATTCACTAAACTATTCTAATAGGTAGAATAACCGTTAAGAGTTATTAGTATAATTCACCTTTACTAGTTAGCTAATAAATAACTATACCTCCTCGCACACGCTTTAGTACCACTCCTCCCCAGGATAAAGATCACGAATCGGTTTATAAGTATACGCTATCTCCTGGCCCGGGAAGCGACACCACTATACCTCCACCTAAGGAATAGAAGCCTGTTATTCCGCAGGGTCCTTTAGAGGTATAGCCAGAACCGTCTCTAGCACCCTAACATAAGCCTCTTATAGTCACTTAGCGTAAAACACCCGCGGCTCCCTTATCTAATACTATAAAGCCCTAACCCGACCCTTAGTCGAGTATATATTATAATATTAAGGAACCAAAAGATTATACGACGGATTGACGGCTTCCTAAAAAGCTAGACTTGCTTCTAAGCTACTATAAGGAATATAGAGAGTAAGAGCGTAAGTTAAAGCGGCTAAAAGCTATTTATTATAGCGAAGACCCGGACGCTACCTTACCCCCTTACTTAGCGAACCACTACTATCCCTAAGGTGGTCGCGGCGATCTATTTAAGGTAAACTTTCCTACCCTAAAATAGGACGGTAACCTTTATAGAAGAGATTAAGGAACGCTTTTACCTTGATCCAGCGAGCTTTATACCGGAGACGAAAAAGGTTTACTTTACCGCTAGCTACCTTAAGAGGAATATAAAGTCCTATTAATAAGCTTACTAGAGGAGGGCCTATAGTTCTTTAATACAAACGATATAGGCTAAGCTAAAGGCCTTCTTAACCGAGTGATTAATTAATAATAACACCCGCGAGTTATTAGTTATAAAGTAGATCTTGTCGGAACGGACCTTTTAATAACCCGGTTAGACCTATAATTAATTTCTTAATAAATTAGATTCCTTATTTAATTAGGTATCTATCCCCCTCTCCGATAAGTGGCGTATATAGTTTAGTATATCTAAAGTAAATAAACCTCTACACGATTAAACTATTACCAGAATTCTACCTAAGACCTTCTAGGAGCTAAATATCACGGCATACTAAGCTAAGGTTATGTTATTATATAAGGGTAAACCGTCCGATTAGGACCGCGGCTATTATATACTCCGTGATTAGGGTTATAAAAGGAAGCGCGGAACTAGTAATAAACCCTTACTATCCTAAGCCAGCGGTTCTTATAAAGACTCACCTACGCCCCCTGCTACTATCACCGCGGTTAATACTACTACTCCTACCTAATAGCGGGATAACCCTAATAGAACCTCGGAATTCGTAGCCCTCGGAAATATTATAAATATAAAGAGGAGGGCTATATTCGACCTTTTTACCCTTATCTACGGAATAGGCGGCCCGGCTAAAGTTCTACCTCGGCTACTAACCCTAATTAGGAGGCCGTGGCCCCTAATCGACCTACTTTAGGTTATATACAGGCCCTACCCTAGGCCTTATAGGGTTAGACCTAGGATAACGCGTAGTTAAAGTTATCCCCTCTCCCTAGTCTAGTAAGGGTAAAGCTTAATATACGACTAAACGGTAAATAGGATTATCGAGTTATAATTCTAGATAGCGCTACTAACTTTTACATTATTAATAAACGCGTAGTACCCCCTAGTAAAGTAATTACCGGACCTTCTAGGGAAGTTAGGTAATTAAATAAGGAATATATAACCTGGATACTAGGATCGATCTTATTTATAAGTCGGATTATAAATAGTTAGAATCGTACACGGATATAGTATATAGAGTTATATATTATAGATTAAGGTAAAGATAGGTTCGAGGTTATCCTCGGTATCCCCTAGTTAACTAAGTATAACCTAATAGTTGACTAAGTAAAGAAGAGTTAGACGTTTTGTATTTAGAAGGAGGAGTTAAAGTTTATAGGTTCACGGAAAGAGTTAAAGAGGACTATAAATAAGGCCAAGGTGACTACTAGGCTTATTAAGGCCTAGGTAGCGCGGGTTAGCCGTGTTTAAGCTTATATCTAGGAGGATACGACCACGCCTACTCCCCTACCTAAACTATTACCCGAACCCCCGGAGGACTCTTTACCCGCCGCCGTGCCGGAGTAGTATTATAAGTTCTTAGATATATTTAATATAGAGGAGGCCGGTAAGCTACTTAGTTATTATTAGTAGGACCATAGGATTAAGTTAGAGGAAAGGAAGACGCCCCCGTTTAGGCCGATTTATCTATTAGCGGAGGAGGAGTTAGTAGCTTTACGGGAGTACCTCTAAGGCGCCCTCGCTAAAGGTTAGATTCGTTATTCTACTAGCCCTATAGGTACTCCTATTCTTTTCATACTAATGAAGGGTAGATAGTTAAGACTATATATAGATTATCGGGGGTTAAATTAGATTACTTATAAAGACTATATATTGCTCCTATTAATATACCAGATTATAAACCGGCTTTTATTATTTAAGGTCTTTACTAAGCTAGACCTTAAGAATACCTATTATTAACTTCTTATACGACCCGGCGATAAGTAAAAGATAGCTTTTAGGACTCGCTACGGTTATTTCGAGTATATAGTTATACCCTTTAGGGTTACTAATACCCTAGCTAGTTTTTAACGGTATATTAACTAGGCCTTAAGTGGGTTAGTCGATACGATTTATATAGTTTACTTAGACGATATCTTAATCTATAATAAGGACCTTAAGGTCTATTAAGTATACGTTAAGGAGGTTTTAGGGAGGTTAAGGGAGTAGTCGATATACGCGAATCCCGAGAAGTATATATTTAAGACTTAAGAGGTGGAGTTCCTAGAGTTTATTATTAGAGTGGATAGGGTTCGTATAAATTAATCTAGGGTTAAGGCTATCCGTGATTAGTAAGAGCCGAACTCGGTAAAGAATATCTAAATCTTCCTGGGTTTTACTAGGTTTTATTACCGTTTTATTAAGAACTATTTAAAGATTATAGCGATATGATTAGACTTAACGAAAAAGAGTAGAATAAAGGGGGTATTTATATTATCTATAAAGGAGAAAGGGGCGTTTAATAAGTTATGCTAAAGGTTTTAGGAGGCTCCGGTTTTATAGTATTTCGATCCTAAGCTACCTATTCGACTAGAGCCGGAGATATCAGGGTTTACCTTAGGGGCGGTGATTAGTTAGTGTCTAGATCGGGTATAGTACCCTATCGCGTTCTTTTTAAAGAAGCTTAGAGGTGCGGAGTTAAACTACTTAACTCTAGATATAGAGTTAATAGCTATCGTTAAGGTATTCTAGTATTAAAGGCACTACCTAGCCTATAGCTAGACCCTAGTAAAGGTTCTAACGGACTACCTTAATTATCGGTACCTAATAGATCAGCTAAAGATTAAGCTATACTATACGCGATAGGTAAAGGAGCTATCGGTATTCGACTTTAAGATTAAGCACCGGCTAGGAGCTTAGAATCCGGCTAATAGTATATCATAGAAGCTATAGTATACTTTTAATTAGGCGGACCTAGACACGGAGCGTTAGAAGCCTATTAAGAGGTTTACCCGTAAATTCGTCTTAAGGGTCGTTAAGAAAGCGGGCGGAGCACCTAGGGTTTCTAAGGACTTATTACTAAGCTTAAAGGAAAAGGTGGCCGATACCTAAAAGGATAATCCATTTTATATTTCTTTATCTAAGAAGGACCGGTTATCCGACCTATGGTTAAGGGATAAGGAGGGCCTAATTCTTTTTAAAGGTCGACTGTTTATCCCGGATATATAGGGGTTAAGGAAGAGGATACGATCCTTATAGTGGTTTATTATTATATAAAGTATTCCCTTTATATCCTTTATAATACTATACTAACCACTAAAGGTTTAGCCGATATTCTATAGTTAAGAGTCTTTAATATCTACGGGTTACCGGATAGTATTATTTCGGATCGGGGTTCCTTATTTATAAGTAAGTTTTAGAGGACCCTATATAGTCTTTTAGGTATTTCCTATATAATATCTACTATACTCTATCCCTAGAATAAGAGGCAGACTAAGTATTAGAATCAGAGTATTAAATATTACCTTTATAGTTATTACTCGCGGGAGTAGACCGACTAAGTAGATAAGCTATCCCTTATATAGTTTACCTATAACACCGCGTAGTACTCGGTAATTAAGTAGACGCCCTCTATGGCGTTAATAGGCTATAACGCTTATAGCCCTAATAATATCCGGTTACCTAAGTTATTAGATATTAGGGCGGTATCCGCTAAATAACGGGTAAAGCACCTCATTACTAATCGTTAAGTAATAAAAACCTTTATTCGGAAGGCTTAAGAGTCTTATAAGAGGTTCTATAATACCGGGCGGACTTAATAGCGGTTTAAGGTAAGGGACTATGTTTTAGTCTCCTTAAAAAACATGAAGTAAAAACGGCTTAATAAAAAACTTTCAGATAAATACCTCGAGCCGTATCGTATTACCTTTGTTATTAATTATTATAGTCTCGCCTATAAGCTAGACCTCCCGTAGTCGATAAAGATTTATTGATTAGAACCCTGACAGTCTCGCGATAGTTAGGCCCCTAATCCGATAAAGGTGGATATAGAGCTACAGGAGTCGGAGGAGTATAAGATAAAGGAGATTTTGGCTTATCGGTGTAATAGGAAGAGGAGGTAGTATTTAGTTAAATAGGCGGATTATAGGTATAAGGATAATACCTAGGAGCTAAGGCGTTATATCCTAAAGGGACTTCTTTAAGAATATTATACTCGGTAAAAGGAGAGGGCTCGAAAAGTGCGGAAACTATTTTAACCCTATAGGGTCTATTGTCATTATTACTAATTGATTATAGTATAACCCCGGAGGGTCTTATTATTATTAAAATTCGTTAGAATATACCCTAAACGCCTAAAACAAAAATTATATCCGTAAATCGCATAGTATATTCATAATACCCCCCGCCTAAACTCTTATCCTACCTTACTTATTCTATTAGCCATTAGCGGCCTAATAATAATAATAAAGTCTAGTATAGTTAATATCTCTAGTCTTTAGAAAATTATAAAAGCCCTCTAGGAATTAGTTAGCCTTCCTTATCTTATTTATAACGGATCGCTTATACTATATATAATAATCTGCTAGTTTAGCACGGAGGCGGCGATTATACTTGTTTTTATTAAAACTATCGGTATTATACCACTAATTACCGGCTAGAGCCCGGCGTAGGCGTCCTTATAGGTACCCCGTATACTATAGCTCAGTATCTCTTAAACCACTAAGCTTAATAGTATTAAGTAAAAACTTCTAACAGGTCTAAGCAGCCTTAGTAGCGGTCCAGTTTAAGTATGGTTTTATTAGTAATCCGGGGCGGTTTATAGTAAGGAGGGGGCATAACTTATAGTCTTATAACCAGTATTATTACTAATAGCCTAATAGTAGAAGCACTTAGTAGACGCTATGGACTTACTTAAGTCCTGGTATAAAGAAAAGATAATAGGGCCCTCGCTATCTAGGATAATATTAAGGTACCTATAATAGCACCGCTAGCAGGGATTATCGGATTATCGCGGAGGTCGCCCCCTTTAATAACCTTTATTACCGGGTATAGATTAACGAGATCGTTACTATTAAGAGGTATAGTATGGCCGCCACCCCTATTAGCCTCCGGACTAATATCGGTAATATTTTTATTACTAAAGATATCGTTACCCGAGGAGCTCTTACCTCCACTAAGGATAAAGTCATTATTATCGTCTTCGTCGCTATTTATATAGACGATACCGTTAGCGCTACCCGATATAGTTATATCCTTATTATAGTTAACGATACCACCTTTATCGTCGGCACTATTATCACTATTATAGGTAACTAGACGTCTAACTAAAGTTTTCTAGTTAGCGGTGGATAGACTACTAGCTGAACCATTATCCGAGTCGAATACTAGGAATAGCCTCTCTAGCACTTTTTTAGCCTTACGGCCGACCGTATTAAGGGTATCTTTATTAGGGAAGGCAGAGCCCCTTGCTTTAGTAGGAGTCGTAAGTAACTCTATACCGGGTACGGCTAACCCCTTTACTTTAGTAGGCGTTTTAGTAGCCGTACCGGGTATAGTTAATCTATTATTATTATAGCACGCTTTAATAGGCGCGGTAAGGCCCCTCGCTTTAGTAGGAGTCACGGATAACTCCGTACCGGGTACGGGTAACTTATCGTTATTATTACTACCCTTATTAGCGGTCCTCTTAATAACGCCGTCTTAGATAATAACGGACTTCTTTATAATAGTGTTAAGGCCATTACCGGCCTTCCTAGGACTCTACTTATTAACGGCCGCCTTCTTTTAGGGGCTCCTGTTAGCAGAGGCGTTAGTAATGCTAACTAAGTTAACCCGTCTAGCTAGCTTCTTAGCTACACGTAATTATTTCTTCTACGAGACTATAATATTACGGGTTAACCCCGTGGAGATAATCCGGTAAAGCACCGGATCTTCTGGCTAATCATAGCATGTTCCTAGCAGGTCGCCGCGATATCATATTTAGGTCGTAAGCACCTATAAAGTTTTCCCCTTTCTTTCTTTTCTCCTTAGCTTTAGATAATTTAATTATTCGGCCTTACTCTATAAATAACTTATAACTAGCCGCTTATATATCTAAAACTTAGCGAAACCCATACGCTACGCCTATAAAGATAGATTACTAATTCGATCCACCTCCCGGCGCTCCGTTACGCCTAGTAGGCGAGTCGCCTAAGGCTACGGAGTAGAGGAGGGAGATTATTAACCCTCTATAGACCCAGGTCGCCACCCTAACTACCCAGGTCCAAGAATAATAAAACGCTATTAATTAACTACTATAAGCGATATAAGATTAATAACGTATAGCTACGGCGCGCCTAACTACTCTATTAAAGGAGGTTATATAAGGCTCCTAAACGCCTGCCCCGATACGTATATCCGACCCGACGCCCGCTATAAACCTATAAAGTAAAGCACTCCCACTACTATAAACATTTAACGGAAAACGCCTAGAGTATATAAGCTAGTTATCCAAAATACGTAAGAAGCTCCTATTAGATTAATACCTCTTCTAAATCCCTCGGGAGAAGTAGTACTTTATTAACGCCTACCTAGATAAAGCCCCTCGCTGTATCGTCGCCTCCTTATAGGCGGCGGGCGGAACTAATAGGTATTATAACCCCGAAGACTTCCTTAATTACCTTAACCGTATCTATAAGGATATTAAGGAATAACCTCGCGCGGCTAACGCCCTATAAACGTTACGATAACGCGAAGACTAAGTATTTGGTAGTTCTATGCCTAGCTTCGAATAATAGCTAGCTATAACGGGGAAAGGATAATAAGATAATACGGCGATGATTATATTCCTAGAAGGAGCTCTTAGTAATCGCCTCCGTGCCGCTTATATTACTACGGAGCTCCCGAATAATTACCACGCTTAGGTAATAAAGGTATAGAGTATTACTTAAAGACTTAAAGCCCTCGCTATAAGGCCACGCTTTAGTTAAACACCCCGTAATAGTAATAATAATAATAACTATACCCGCGACCATGATAGTAATATAAAGATAAGAGGGGTTAATCGAGTATAGACTAAGAGAAAAGAGATAAGAGAGTGCTATAATTACGGGAAAAAGGGATACCTTGCTAGGAAATACCGCTTTAAGAAGAAGGACGCCGAAGATTAGAAGGAAGGCCGCGTAGCTAAGGTCTTAGTAACCTCGGATAATAAGATAACCTATATAGGAGTTATAGATAATAACGAAGACTCGGAAAAAGAATGGCTCTAGTACGAAAATAGGCACTAGAGTCTATTATAAAGAAATAGAGGAATTAAAAAGAGTTTATATTATAGTCGCGAAGTAGTTACTTAGCTCTTATATAAGCGCGGATAAATAAGAAGTTAATTACCGCTCTCGTAGATACTGAATATAACTATTACGCTACTATAAGCGAACGTTTTATAAAGTCCCTCCGCCTCCTATTAGTCGATAAGACCAGAAGACCCCTCTCGGGGTTCTCCGATACTATAGGGTCTACTAAAAGTTCCGGTATCGCCGTATACGATCTTAAGATCGGTGGATATATATAACGATTATTCGCCTATATAATACCAGGATTAGATCACGATATATTCCTAGGGAAACCTTAGATAGAATATAATAATATTACCTATTATATAAAAAAACATCGCCTTTACTATAGAGTGGCTTAGATTAATATTCGACTCTGGGGCGAAAAAGAGCCCAATAATATTAAAGCTATTCGCGGAGCTTAAGTAGTAACTGGGTTAGTATTCGCCGGTATTATAGACCGGTTTTAAAGAAAGTAACGGTTTAAAAAAAAGGACCTAGCACTCTACGTAGTTAGTATTAAAGATATTAATAAGGTCCTCTAAGGTAAGTCTCTAGTCGACCCCTAGAAGTATATTCTAAAGGAGATCCTATAACGATTTCCTAACTTATTCTCCGATTCGTAAACGAACCGCCTTCCCTTATATTAACCCGGGATAGACCACGAAGTAAACTTTATATAAGGGCCCGACGGTAAGGAGTCAGAACTACTATAAGGCCCTTTATATAATATATCTAGAGAAGAGCTGCTGGTCCTACGGAAGACCCTTACTAACCTAATCTATAAGGGGTTTATATAAGCTAGTAGCTCCGCCGCTAAAGCTCCTATTCTATTTATAAAGAAGCCAGGAGTGGGGCTATAATTGTATTACGACTACTATGCCTTAAATATGATTATATAAAAACACCGTTACCCTCTCCCCCTAATTATAAAGACACTCCGAAACCTAAAGTAAGCTAAGTAGTTTACGAAACTCGATATAATAGCTATGGTCTATAAGATCCGAATAGCCGCTAGCTATAAAGCGAAGATAGCATTCTGAACCAGATTTAGCTTATTTAAATAGTTAGTATACTCCTTTAGACTTAGTAGCGCCCCCGGGTTCTTTTAACGATATATTAATAAGACGCTATGGCGTTACCTAGACGATTTCGTTACCGCTTATATTAAAGATATCCTGATTTACTCGAGTAGATCCCTATACGACTATAAGAAAAAGGTTAACCTAATACTATAATCGCTAAGTAACGCAGGCTTAACGCTTAACCCGGTAAAGTATAAGTTTAACGTAAAGACTATAAAGGATTTAGGGTTTATGGTCACCGCCGGTCAGGGCGTTTTATACAACCCCGATAAACTAAAGGCGATCTAAGAATAGGAAGGCCCGACCTTAGTAAAGGGAGTCCGAAGCTTTCTAGGCTTCTTAAACTATTACCGTATATTCGTAGAGAACTTCGCCTATATTATGGCCGCCCTAATAAGACTAATAAAGAAGGATCGAGTATTCTCCTAGGGTCCTAATAAATAAGCGGCCTTCGAAGAGGTTAAACAAGGTTCTAGGAGGAACCGATCCTATAGTAATAGGTCTTAAGTAATAGGACCTTTATAAAAACCGACTACTCAGGATTTATACTAGGAGATATATTAGTTTAAGGAAATAAATAGGGATATTATTACGTGGTCGCCTACTACTTAAGGCGACTTATAAGAGCTAAGTATAATTACCCTATCCACGATAAGGAGATATTAGCGATTATAACTTATATAACGTATTAGAGGGCAGAGCTCCTAAGTTATAGTCGCTTTACGATCCTATCCGACTATAAGGCCCTAGAATACTTTATACTAAAAAAGATACTTAATAAGAGATAAAGCCGATAGGCTAATAAGCTAGTCTAGTTCGACTTTATACTAGAATACTATAAGGGTGCTAATAACTATACCGCCGATACTCTCTGGCGAAGAGAATAAGACGAACTAAAGGACTTCTCCGATAAACAGGAATAGGCGCGATATATGTAGCTAATCTCGGAGACCTTAATCTCCCTAAAGATCCGCCTCCTTCGTAAATACCTATAAGTATTTAAAGCAGATAATAAATTATAATAGCTATAGGACGCTAAGGTAAAAGAAGATAATTAGTATCGCTAAGCTATAAGCCGTATCTAAGGGTAATAAATAGTTTCCCCCCTTATTAGGTCTCCGAGCCTAGAGTACCGAATACGGGACTACCTTATAAGGACTATTAATATTCTAAGATCGCCTATAGGTACCGGGAGCTTAAGAAGTGAGTATATTACGAACACGAGTAATCTAATCTATACACGACTCCACGATTAAAGACTATCCGGGGCGAGATAATATAATTACTTTTATAGTAAGACGCTTCTTTTAGCCGGGAATAAACCAAGACGTGTATAGGTTTATACGTAACTATAACGTTTATAACTAGAGCTATATAAAGAGGAACGCTTAATAAGGACTCCTAAAACTATTCCCGATTTCTAAACGAATAAGGAGCGACCTATTAATAGACTTTATAACGGATCTGCCTCCCGCTAAAAAGAAGAAGTATAGGTACCTATAAGTTATAACTGATCGATTTATAAAGCCTATTACCCTTAAAGCGATAGACTTTATAAAAGCGGAAGTATACGCTAAAGGGTTCTTATACTATTACTTTCGGTTCCACGGTATACTTTATTTAATTATAAATAATAGAGGTTCTAACTGGATAAGTCGCTTTTAGCGATACTTTTAGAAATTAACTAGAATCGAATAACGATTAAATATAGCTTACTACCCCTAGACCGATAAAGCTACCGAATAAACGAATTAAGAAGTATAGGCGTACCTATAAGCCTTTGTTTACTACGCCTAAGACGATTAGGATAAGTTACTACCCGCCGCCTAACTAGTATTAAATAACCGGGAGAGCGTTACTACTAAGATAAGTCCGTTCTTCCTTAAACATAAATACTATATCGACCCGATCTAGATCTATAAGGAACTAAGCAGCGACGCTTAGGAGTTCGTAGCCTATAACCTGCTCCGCCGCCTCTAAGAAGCTATAGAGTTCGCCTAAGCCTCGATACTAGCTATATAGCTATAATAGGAAGAGTCAGCGAATAAGCGCCGTATCCCCGCCGAATAGCTTTGTAAAGGCGACCTCGTATAGCTCTCGCTTATAAACTACTCTACCCTATAACTATCGCGTAAATTAAGCTAGCTATACTAAAAGTATAGGGTTACTAAGGTTATTAACCCGTATATTATAGAACTAGACGTGCCTTTATACGTATACCCGAGGTTTTATATAGACCTTCTACGACGTATAAGCGAAGACCCGCTTCCTAGTTAAATCCTATATAACCCCTAACCCTGACCGATTCGTGATAGTCCAAAGGAAAACGAATAGATAGTAAAGGAAATCCTATACGCTAGGAATAAGAAGGTAAGCAGAGTCGTGGTAAGGGAGGCGTTAATAAAATAACAAGGATACGTGCTACGCACCACCACCCGGCACTATACCAGGACCTAAAACCATATAGCTCCAGATTAGTGCCAGCACTATACGGGCACCAAACCCGTATAGTGCTGGATTGGTGCTAGCCCTATACTGGCACTAAACCAGTATAGCGCTAGATCGGTGCCAGCACCGTCCTAGCACTATACACAGTATAGTGCCTAGCCTTAGATAGCCCGAGGTTCCCCCGTAGATATACACGGTCGGAACCTCGCCCTCCCCTTTAGAGAATCTATCCTTTTAACACATCATTTACTGGACCCTAAGGTTGCCTAACTCAAATCCTCTCGTAGGTCCTATAGTAGTGGCTGGCCAGAGATATATACGGTTAGTGCATATTAAATGGTAGTAACTACGAATATTATAAAAAGAAAAAGGGTTATAGAAAAGGCGGTAAGGATTAAATAAAGGTTAGACTAATAGTAAAGCCGTCTATATTAATTAAGTCGGGGCGGATAAGCCCCGCCCCTAGCTACCGGGTTTAGGTATTAAGATTAACGTCGTTACGAATATCCTCACGACTATTAACGCTTTCCGCGATAATAGGAGACGATATAGACACTATAACCTTAGCCTGTCTATGCGTTTCCTTCCCCTTAAAGGACTTAACGTCCTTTACCTCGACGCGTATAACCCTCACGATATTCTTAACCACCTATAGGAACCGGTTAAGCCGGCGTAGGCCTTTTACCCCCGTAAAGGTAATCGTCACGCTAAGGATAGGGATAATAATAATAGGAGGCGCCGCGATAGGTATAGGTCTACCTACCGTGATATAGGAGTCCCCGCGGGGGGGGGGGGGGGGGGGGAGGTGGGGGGGGGAGGCGGTAATATATACTAATAAGTAAGGCTTACTAACTCCTAAGTGAATAGGCATTAAAATAGCCTTATCCTCTTATAAAGTGCTAGAAGCCTTCTAAGACCCGGACGCCTTTTAAAAGGCCGAATAAGCCGCTATAAGCGCCGTTATCGCCTTAGGGCTATAGAAGGGGTCGTTATTAACCACCTTTACTGCCTCTAGGAGTACTACTAATAGACTAGTTATTCTAGGCGGAGGAGGAATATACCTATAACCGCTCTTTAAGTAGTTATAGTATTTAGGATTAAGTATCTTTACTCCGGGTCCCGACTAGTCGCGGTAACGCCGCTTATCCTAGCCGTTAATAATTACTTTTATATAAGCAAAGTAAGAGACCGAACGGATCCTTCTAGGAGGATATTTTATTCTATAAGCGCGCTACGCGGGGCTTTTAACCACTATAGAAGCTTTACCCGCGGAACGTTTACCCTTAGCCTTAGCGGCTCTGGCTAGCTAAGCTCGGCGGTCTATAGCCGAGGCAGGAGTAGTAATCTCCTTACTAGCCGGGGCGGGAGTAGGTGCCTCCTCGCCGGTATTATTATTATTATTAGTATAATTATTATTAACCCCCTATACTATATATATAAGTTAGTAAACGTTACGCGACGTTCTTAAGAAGAACGAGAAGACGTACCTTAGGGGCCGGGGATAATACTAAAAACTTAAATATCTTCTAAAAGAAGGAGATAAGAGGTTAGCGTGATAGCACGAGGTATAAAGGAGTTATAGTCGACGGAAAATATACTACGGATAGTAATAAATATTATTAAAGAAAAGAGAGAAAATAGATCTATAAAGGCGGCGGCGAAGTTAGTATTATTAATATAAGTAAGTCATTTAGTTAGGGAAGGTATACTACCAGGGCTCCTTATATAGCAGGAACGACCCTATAACCCGACTACGAATAATAACTATATCCCTACACGGAACATTAATTAATCACACGACTATAAAGGCTCGCCTTAAACGCTCTTTAATAAATAGAGAGGTTATTTATAGCAGAAGTCGTTATTTAAATGAATAAAGAGGCGTTATTTAACTAATAAAGAGACGTGGTTTAATTGAATAATAACGCTTTACGAACCTATACCGAAGCTTAACGGCTTACCGAGGGGGGAGGGGGGTAATATTACGGGTCAACCCTATAGAGATAATCCAGTAAAGCACCGGATCTTCCGACTAATCACAGCGTGTTCCTAGCGGGTCGCCGCGATATTATATTTAGGTTATAAGCACCTACAGAGTTTCCCCTTTCCTTCTTTTCTCCTTAGCTTTAGATAATTCAATTATTCGGCCTTACTCTATAAATAAATTATAACTAGCCGCATATATATAATACTATAAAGCACGGGGATTAGTATAGGTATATAAATAGGTACGCGATTACTTATATTATTATTCTATAAGGAGATAAGGTATATTATTATTAAGAGTTATTATTCATCGACCAATAGACGCTTATAATAAGCTGCTCCTTAATATTAGAACTACTAGAACTAAGGAACCGCTAGGAACCTTACGTACTATAATAGGAAGACCCTTAAAGAACTCGAGATAAACCACTAAGATAAGACCTTATAAGTTACTATACTACTTTTAATAAATTAAGCTACGAGTAGTAGGCTGTACGCGCAGAAGAGAGGAAAATCTAGTAAATAGCTGTTGAACTCGTAGAACTGTAGGATTACTGCTTGTTTCACGAATATGTAGTTATGTGTGAAGAACTGACTTCTGAGATTTCTTCCTAGATCCGGGGCTGGCAAAAGACCCTGAAAGATTGGGTGGCGACTGTTACGTTAATAGCCTACGCAACGATTATCACGTCACGTTATTAGCTTAAGTAATAACTAAGATATCGTATTTACGATACCTAGTATATTTATATTATATATATTATAAGCTAAGTATACATACACGTATAATACGTGTAGTATTATAGTATAGGTTAAGCTGGTTATAAAGTAGACGTCTAGTTATATAGCTATAACTATATACTGTTTATTTCACTTAGATATTATACTTATGATTATTATAATTATTACTTATTATGAGTATAATATTCACACGCCCTCGTAAGCTAACTCTTATATAATAAGTGCAGCTTAGTTAGGTTATAATTATGGTTATGTTATAGCGCAGTAATGCTAGTCTATCTAAGACTAGAATATATAGAGGAAAACTTTTAAAAAAACCTCTTCTTTTTAATTTAAGGGAAATTTCAAAAACCCTTGTTAGTATTGTAGTATATTATGCAAAGGAAAGTTCAGAAAAACCTTTGATATCTAGGAAAACCCGAAAGTAAGGAACCTAGTTATATCCACTTATAAAGAACTAAGAATACTAAGTATTAAAACCTAGTATTTTAATTCTTTGATATTATTATAAGGCGGTAAGTCATACTTAGGCAACGTATCGTCCTTATGACCTAGGTTTATATAACCGCAAAGAGTACTATGAGTGTCTTTTACAAACCCTTTGGTTATTATATCAGCTGTATTAAATTTCGTATTTATATATACGATTTTTATTTTATTATTATATAACTATTACCTGCAGTAATGATACTGCCTATCGATATGCTTTACCCGTTTATAAAATATAGGGTTTTCGGCGAGCTTTTTTATACTCTTACTATCTATTAAGATAGTAGGAATCTCGAGAGTTTTATTATTATTATTATTATTATTATTGTCTCTTATATTAGAATCTAGACCTAGATTCTATAGTATATCTTTATATAGATTATAGAGATAGATTCTTTCTTTAGAAGCTTCTATGAGAGCTATATATTCGGCCTCTATTATTAATAAAGCAACGACTTTTTATTTAGTTAAGGTCTAACTAACGGGGTTATTTACTCCCACGCAGTAAATATAACCTAAAGTCGAGGTTCTGACTTCGATTATATCTGAAAAGCTAGTATTAGAATAACCGTAAATCCTAAGGTCTTCTTTATTATAGTTATATAAAAGACCGATATTAGGATATGCATTTATATAAGCCCAGATTCGATTTAACGCAGTAAAGTAATTTTACGAGGGATTATGTATATAGCGAGAACACTGGTTAACTGCGTACGTTATATCTGGTCTTAAATGCAAGGCTAGATATAATAAAGCCCCGATTTCCTGTTAGTATTTATTTTTATTATTGTTAATGCTTGTTTAGAATTTGTGCTAGGACCTTCCTATGTATATAAGGGGTATCAACCCTTTTCAGACTTTGTTTATTATACCTTTTAAGTATCTTATCAGTATAAGGCAACTAACTTATAGAAAGAGTCTTACTATCTTTATTTATATTTATTATATAGCCTAGAAAGGTATTTATTTTATCTAAGTCTTTAAGTATAATATCTTTAGATATTTCCTTAAAGAAGTAGTCTAAAGTGTTTTTAGATGGGCTTAGAGCTACTGTATCGTTAACGTGGCATAAAAGAATAGCTCGTTCTTTTATTCTTTTAATTTTATTATCTTTATAAAAAGTAAAAAGTCTATTATCGTATTCAGAGACCCGGCAACCTTGTTTAGATAATATCTTAACCAGGTAATTATACCAGAGTCTAGGACTTTAGTTTAACCCGTACAAAGCTTTATTAAGCTTATAGAGTATTATATTATTTTTATTAGTATTATTTTCTAAGCTGTCTTCTTTCTCGCAGCCTATAGATTATATAGCGTATATCAGGGTATCTATATCGGCATGAACGAACCCGTTTTTAGCATCGAACTGCCTGAATTTCCAGTCGTATGATACGCCTAGTATTAAAGCTAATTTATAGCTTTCTGGCCGGCAGGTAGTTACAAAGGTTTCTAGATAATTCAGACCTAGAACCTAATTAAACCCCTGAATAACCCACCGAGCCTTATATTGAATAGCTTCGCTAGAGCTATTATATTTGATTCTGAAGATCCAACGACCTCCTAGTACGTGGTAGTCTTCTTTTATTTTATAATAATTATTAGGCGTATTTCTTATACCTATTAAGTCCCAGGTCTTTCTCTTTTCGAGCTCTGATATTTCTACTACTGTCGCGTCTATCTATTTATCTTTATCTAGGCAGTTTATAGCCTGTTTATAGGTAGCTGGTTCGTTAATCGAATTTATAGTTAAAAGAAATAGAGAATTTTCTTAAAACCACAGGTTTCTAAGCATAGTATCTTTTATAGGGTATAGTGCACTATTATTAGTGGATATTAAATCCTTATAGTCCGGTTTTAATGGTTTTAAAGGTATTTAGACTTCTAGCCTGGTACTTTAGCCACTATTATTATTATTAGCCGGGCTATAGTTGATATTATTATTATTATTATTATTATTATTATTATTATTATTATTATTATTATTATTATTATTATTATTATTATTATTATTATTATTATTATTATTATTATTATTATTATTATTATTGTTGTTGTTGTTGTTGTTTTCTACCTGAGCTTTCTACTCTTTTATAGCTGTTATAACCGTCGTTTTAGACTTGTCTAAGAGTACTTATGTCCCTAGAAACCGGGTGGAACGGTCTAGTATAAATAAAATCCAACGCTTTTTATTATAAGAAAGAGGTTCGATCGGCCTGTAAAGATCTATATACACCTTTTCTAAATATAAAAAGTCTTTGTATTTATTAATTAAATCTTTATTTGTAAGTATAATAGACTTACTCTTCTTATAGGCATTATAACTCCGTATTTTAGTTAACTCCTCGTTAGTTATATTATGTTCCTTTGAGGAGTATTAGTATAGAGGCTTTTAAGGTAACAGGGTTAATATAACCTATCCTGTTATGCCATAGCGTTATGTTTTTAGTTATAGAGGTAGTTCTTCGGCGGTTATTACGGTCACTGTGTTTATAAAGCTCTTCTTAAGGTTAAAGAGGTTAAGGTTTCTTTGTTATATTATTTCTGTATTATGGTTTAACTAACTCCTTTATTATATTTCTTTGTTTATTTAGCTTCTTTAAAACCTGTTCTTTAAACCTTTGAAATCTCTTTATTCGAGTTGAGTCTCCTGGCTGTTTCTTTGGTATAAAACCCTTTTATAGCCGTTTCTTTATATTTATTGTATTTATTTTCAGAGACTCAGCCCCCCCGTACGACAGTGCCCGTGCTACAGCCCAGTACAGCCCGTTATAAAGCAAAGCCGTTATATAAGGCGAGAGGGGCTGTTGATTATTAAATACTAAGCGCTTCTTGTTTCCAGTAAGACCGGGAGCTTCACTATTGAGATAAGAGAGACTAATAATATTCGTGCCTACGTCCTGTATATAAAGGCACTCTTTTACAAGCAGAAGCTTTCTAGTATCCCTGAAGTTTATAACGCAGTGTCCTTCACCTTATATCTTTAATTCCTTTACCTAACCCTAATAAACAGTTCTTCTTTTTGGAATTATAAGTAGAAAAGAGCCTTTTATTAGTTATTATATACGCTAAAGCCCCGCTATTAAAACAGAAATTCAGATTAAGATTAATACTGTTTTCTGCTTATATTTTATAAATCTTTTCTACTAACTAATTAATATTAAGCGTAGTATTGTTATTGTTTTCTTTGTTATTAATTCCAGAACTGCCCTGTGGCTTCCGGGCAGAGACCTCTTTGCCAGTCTCCTATTAAGCCATTTTTAAGTAGCAGAACTATATTTTTGACTATTTATTTAAGTCAGAATTAACTAAGTTATTCAATATTTTATTTTTATTATTTCCCTTTATTACTTTTTCTTTACTACGTTATTAATAAAGGATAGAAATAAACAATACTAAGCCAAAGGTCTAATTCTGATTAGCCTAGCTTCGAAAAGTGGGTCCAAAAGTGGGTCCAAACGGTGAAGCTATTCATAGATCTCGCGACAGAAAAGCGATGCTCGTATAAAGCGAATAACAGGATTTCCACGGGCGGACTTTTTACTAAAAGCTTATATACCACGTTATAATATCCTGTTATTACAGACAGCGCGGCGGGTTAA
>NW_027263533.1:6353850-6438847 GCF_042370955.1 Sodiomyces alcalophilus JCM 7366
AAGTAGAAAAGAGCCTTTTATTAGTTATTATATACGCTAAAGCCCCGCTATTAAAACAGAAATTCAGATTAAGATTAATACTGTTTTCTGCTTATATTTTATAAATCTTTTCTACTAACTAATTAATATTAAGCGTAGTATTGTTATTGTTTTCTTTGTTATTAATTCCAGAACTGCCCTGTGGCTTCCGGGCAGAGACCTCTTTGCCAGTCTCCTATTAAGCCATTTTTAAGTAGCAGAACTATATTTTTGACTATTTATTTAAGTCAGAATTAACTAAGTTATTCAATATTTTATTTTTATTATTTCCCTTTATTACTTTTTCTTTACTACGTTATTAATAAAGGATAGAAATAAACAATACTAAGCCAAAGGTCTAATTCTGATTAGCCTAGCTTCGAAAAGTGGGTCCAAAAGTGGGTCCAAACGGTGAAGCTATTCATAGATCTCGCGACAGAAAAGCGATGCTCGTATAAAGCGAATAACAGGATTTCCACGGGCGGACTTTTTACTAAAAGCTTATATACCACGTTATAATATCCTGTTATTACAGACAGCGCGGCGGGTTAAGTAGCTTAATTATTATACCTATTATTCGTAGAGCTAAAATAACTATCAAAGCAGCTGCATTTAATCCATATATTCGTTATCCATTTTCTTTTTTAAAAAGTCCCTTTATAAACAAAGGAATAGTATATCCGATCGTAACAAAGAGTCTTATTCCGATCGTATAGTTCTCCCCGGTCACGAAAAGCTTAGCATAGCTCTTAGTAACTATATTAGGAAGAATAAAGAGCTTTAAACCGTGGCATTAGTATAAACGGTTGGAATCGAATAGCTATCTGCGGGAGATAACGGGATTTCGTATAGTCGGAGATAAGGATCTACGACCAAGAGAGGATAAAGGGATAGCCTAAAGAGGCAGGTAGGAGTCTTTTTAGTATTTCGAGTAGAATAATAGGGTAGAAAAGAGTAGATTTCCTTCTTTACTAACCCGGGCTTATAACCTTTTAATGAATTGGGCTACCAGTAGTAGGCTATATGCGCGAAAGAGAGGAAAATCAAGCAAATATCTATTAGATTCGTAGAACCGTAGGATTACTGCCTATTAGGCGAGCTTAAAGCTGCGTAATAATATTAATATTATTTTTTATAGAACTGACTTCTGGGATTTCTTCCTGGATCCGGGGCTAGTAAAAGACCCTAAAAGATTAGGTGGCGACTATTACATTGACAGCCTACGCGACGGTTATTACGCCACGTTATTAGCTTAAGTAATAACCAAGATATCGTATTTACGATCCCTAGTGTATTTATATAATATATATCATGAGCTAAGTATATATATAGGTATAATACGTATAGTATTATAGTATAGGTTAAGCTGGCTATAAAGTAGACGTCTAGTTATATAGCTATAACCATATACTGTTTATTTTAACTTAGATCTTATACTTATTATTATTATAATTCTTACTTATTATAAGTATAATATCAACAAGTTTAATTAGTTTATTTAGCTTGATTAGTTTAAATAATTTAATTAGTTTAATTAGTTTAATTAGTTTAATTAGTTTAATTAGTTTAATTAGTTTAATTAGTTTAATTAGTTTAATTAGTTTAATTAGTTTAATTAGTTTAATTAGTTTAATTAGTTTAATTAGTTTAATTAGTTTAATTAGTTTAATTAGTTTAATTAGTTTAATTAGTTTAATTAGTTTATTGGCTAACTAGTTAGCACCTAGGCAGCCCGAATACCACGATTATATACGCGATTTGCCTACCCTTAAGCCAGTCAGTCCGTAATAGCCTATGGCACGAATACTCTATAGCAGTATAGCGTCTCTCTAGGACCTGCCTACTAGTAACGAGTGAATCGCCTGCCCGTATATAATACCTGACCGACTTAATGGATCTGAATAACTGAATAAACGAATCGAATTGCTTAAACTAATCGAACTGCTAAAAATTAAGACGTGGCTAAAGACGTAACTAAAGACTTAATAATCGTGACTGCCTTAGGCGACGACGTAAGCCTAACGTAGAAGACGTGATAGAACTAACCTGGTTGCCCTGCGATACCTCCTAACAGTCGGCGCGCCCTGTAAAAGGTAGACAGTTTAATATAGAGACTGGATATTCCGACTATACCACTTGGATATTCCGACTGTAGTTCTGATATGGACCCACTCTTTCCCCCTTTCGAAATACTATATATATAACGTAATTACCTACCCACTAAGTACGATCGTCAATCGTTTCATCGCCTAAACAGTTTTTTAACGTTAGATTAATTTAATCCCTCAGGTTAATTAAAGGCAGTGGTTATAATAATTCGGATAATATTGATTAAGACCGATGGTTCTATTTTATAGCTGTTTGCCACAAATTAAGGCCTCTCTATAGAAGCAATTTCCTTATACTTTCTGATTTATGCATCTAACCTACTACTGCTGCTGCTGGTGCTGCTGGTACTGTTATTATTGTTATTATGATTAACGGATCAGTTCGTTAGTTCGATTAAAGCCAGCCGTAGCAGCAGTAATTACTCCTCTTCCACCGCGCCTATAGCCACGGCCACGCTCACGCCCATGCCCACGCCCACGCCCACGCCCACGGATATCTTCGCTTTATTACTATTATTATTACGCTATCGGGGCCCTATTAGTTAAAGTTAATTAACGTTAATTAACGTTAATTAACTATAGCTTAATAGATAGAAGTGGTGATTATAATTAATATAGTAGATTAGGTTATACATAGTTTAAAAGTAATAACCTTTGATTAGCTAGAGAAGTGGGCCCTATAGGAACTATAGTCGGAATATCCAAGTGGTATAGTCGGAATATCCAGTCTCTTAATATACCAGGAGGAGTTCGCGCGCAGAATAAGAGAAGAGTATCACAGGGCAAAGGGGCATAGGAATCACCCCTGTAGGGGTGTGTTAATAAAGGTGAAAGTTAAACTCTGGCCCCCCCCCCACAGAGGGGTTCAGAGGCCACGTATTTATAATATACATCCAATTACGGAATCGTTTATATATATAATTATACCTATAATAAATAGCTATATTTAAAAGTAATAAAATCCGAAAGAGGGCCGCCTATAAAGCGACTACGAGATAGCTAAAGGCTAGAGGCCGATCTCCCTCCTTAATAAGATCAGAAAGCTGCTTAAAGGTATTATAGCGGACCCCTTCGCGGCTATAGCGGAAGAATACCGACTCCTCCCTGGTGGCTAAATAGGAAATAGACCTAGGCGTAATATAGAAATAGCTATATAGCGCGCGATAAAGGCCGTTAGAGCCGCCTAGGCCTTAGGCGGCGCCCCCGCGATACTCTAGCTAGATATAAGCGGGGCCTTTAACACCGTCTCCTATACTAGACTTCTTAAGTCCCTTAAGCGTAAGGGATTCCTAGACTAGGCCGTCTAGCTAACCGGCAGCTTTCTTTAAGACCAGATAATCCACCTCCTCTTTAATGGCTAGGCGGTAACCCCGCGGCCCCTCTACGCCGGTATACCTTAGGGGTCTCCGGTCTCCCTAATTCTCTTTATTTTATATATTTCTATTTTATATAGAGAACTTAAATATGTTAATATCTGCTTTTAATAACTGTGATATAGTTATAGGCAGAAGAATAAGGAGCATAAAGATATCTATATCTTTGTACTAGCCTATATATATATATATTAATAATATTAATAAAGCACTTATGACTTGATTATTAATATATAAGGTTAGTAATATGAAATACGAGACGAGAAGAAGTCTACTGCGTAATGCAGAAAGCTTATATTAAGTCTACTGCATAATACAGTATCCTTCTTATCCTTCCTATATCTACTACCCACCACCCCCACTTTTATTAGTGCGGGAGGTGTTTCCCTAGCTAAATCCTTAATAGCCACCCTACTCCTAGGCACCACCCTAGACTTTAGGTTCAGGAGAGTCGCTAAAAACGGGGGAAAAAGGGTATCTACCAAGAGCCCTTATTTCACGCTTCTTAGTGGTACTACGCGCACTACTCTATAACACCTATAACGCACTATAGGCGCCTTAGAAGGACGCTACGGTATAACCCCCCCCTAGGAAAAGACCGAAAAATCCTACCTCGGACCCATAATAGCCAGACAGAAGAAGGCCTAAGCGCCTAAGCCGCTAGCTAATAGCGGGACGTAACTAACCACTACTATAACCACTATGCCCCCCCTATAAGGCATAACGGCATAAGATAAGACTTTCGCGAATAGAGCCCGAAAACAGTGCTAATAGACTATAAACAAAGCCCTAAAGATACTATAGCGTCGAGGATATACTATCAACATCCTTATCTAGGCGGTTAAGGGAGGAATCGAAAAAGCGAAGGTATCTAAGGAAGCCGACATAATACTAGCAGCCCGACTCAGTAACGAATTTATCGATCTAATTAGGACTAAAGGCCCGACCCTGCTTATAGGAACCCCGGCTAATATAAGGATAAAGGAGGGTGCCCCGGCCCCCCCCGCTAAACCACCGACTAGTATAAAGCCGGCCGGCCAGACTAACCCTAGCTTAACGTCCGCTAGTATACTACCTAGTACCCTAACAGAACCAGGTCAGTAAGATAACCCCTAGATATAGACTATAATAAAAAGCAAAAAAAAGTAACCCCGAAGGGCACCACGAAGCCCCCGGAGAAACAGCTATAGGGGGGAAAACCAAAGGCAGACCTTAGGGTCTTTCTCCGATTCCTACCCTAGATTATCCCGGAACTAAAACGCCGTAAAGCACTTATAATTATTAGGCGGACTATTATAGAGACCCGGAAGGTGGACGACTAGGATATTATCCGGATCGACTATACCCGTACCGGAGTCGCCCTATACCTAAGGAACTCCTAAGCTAAATAGAAGATTCTAGAGGCAGGGGATAATATTATTACCGCGACTAACGCCCTAGGTATATAAGGGACGGAAGTCTGGTATACCTACGTGATCTATAAGGTGGTCGATTAGATCGGTAACCTTAAGGTCACGGAGGATATAATAGAAGATAAAGCCCTATAGAGGACCGGGCTTAAGCCGGTACGGGTTTAGAGACGAAACCGACTAAACCATAGCGGACTCGTAAGCGGGTTTATCTCGTTCCAGAGACAGCCAAAGCATTAGTTCCGCCTATTTAAGACGTCTATAACCGCGAAGCCCTAGGAAAATAAGCGCCTTATTATATAATACGATAAATACTAGGGTTTTTACCCCCGGCACGCCTATAACAGGAAGACCCGATATAAAGGGTATGGCTCTATTACCGAAGACTATACCTATAAGATCCGATATATTAACTACTTTAGACCCTACCCGGCGAATAATCTAAATTACCCGGCCTAGCTAAGGAGTGTAAATAGGGAAGTCACCTCCCCTTTTAAGGCGGAGCTTAATAAGATTCGCGTAAAGGGTAACGCCCTCTAAGCAAAGCTTAACGCACCGCCCCAGACCTTTACGGATAAGGCTAAGACCCCTAGGGATAGCGATACTACCTAGGGTAAAGCCGTCTCCGACGCTAGTAAAGCTAACGTTAATAACAGTAAAGGGGATAATAACGCTAACGCTAGCGATAGCGGGGAGACCTAGAATAGCGTTAAGATAAACGTTAATAACCCTAAGACCTCCGATAAAGACCCGGTCTAACACCCCCTATAAACTCCTAAAAGGAAGTCCGCGGAGAGGGATAATAAGACCCCGACTCCGGCGTAGAATAAGAAACTAACGCTAATATAGGCGTGGCTACGGAAGGCCCTGGCTAAGGAGGCCGGAGACCCTACTATTAGCGCTATAATAACTAAATCCCTAGAGAATAAATCGTCGGCCTAGACGCTAGTATGGCTACTAGGGGGCCGGAATAACCCGGTCGGGTCTAATATACGTTTAATAGAACGTAAATAAGAACCGAGCGCTGCTTAGGGTAGTATTAGCGATAACGTAAAAGGCCCGCCTTAATATACTAATATACTAGGAACCCCTAAAAGGAGATACTAGGAACAGAACGCTACCTAACCTTCCTAGCTATAAAAAATACTCACCGATACGGATATAGCCCGACCCCGGGGAGGAACCCAGGGTTATTATATATATAAAGGCAAGCCTATACTTATAATAACTAGAGTCGCTACTACCCGGATCTAGGGACCTACTCCTAGTCAAGGTAAATAGCATAAGCTTCTTAAATATCTACTAAGGCACGATAAGTAGTGCCGATATATAGGAAGACTTTAAAGCCTCCGGATAAACGCCCCCTACTAATATAACGATTAGGGGGGACTTTAATATAAGATACCACGACTAGGAACCGGGAGTCTCCTAGGTTATTAGTAAAAGTAATAAAATCACTAAGTAGATAGAATAGCACGGGCTAAGCCTATATAACACCCCCGGAAAGGTGACCTAAAGCCAGGGGGGAGTATATACTATTATAAACCTATTATTCTTAACGGCACTATTTACGGATATTAAAGTAAAGGCAAAGGCCGGCCCCCCGGTATACCACTACCCACTAACAGGATAAATCAGCACCGTATATATCACCCTAGAAAACACTATTACTAGACCGGACCGCTATAAACTACCCGAAAAAGCAGATAAGCGAGCCGCGATCTAGAGGGAGGTCGTAGATAGCCTATAGCTAGTTAACCGCCCTTAGGTAAAGACCCTAGAATCGATTAATAAGTAAGCTAAATACCTAGTCGACGTTATTATAAGCCCCCTTAAACGGCTCGGTAAAAAATACCGCGGACTAGCTAGTAATAGAAAACCGTAGTAGAATAACGAATATAGGGTAGCCTATAAGGCAGCGATTAACCGTAGATATCACGATCCCGATAATACCAAAGCATAAAATACCTTCCGGAAAACCATAAAACGGGTTAATAGGGAATACTAGAATAAGAGGATTAGGGGAGTTAAGAACGCCGATAAACTATATAAGATCGTTGGCTAGTATAAAATAAGAGACGGTATAGCCGCCCCCCTAATCTTTTATAACGGTCTAGGCTACTTCGAAGACGCTAAGAAGGGGGAACTCCTCTATAAGACGAAACTGGCTAGACGGCTAGATATCCCGGACCTAGAGGACCTATAGGACCGCCCTTTAAAGGGACCGGTCAGGGCTATTCCGGAGGACGGCCCTATCCTTAAGGATAAGGTAAAACGATATACGGTAAAGGTTAACACCACTACCCTAGGTGGTAATAACGCTAGCGTCCCCCTACTCTAACTAATCTAGGCCGAAATCAAGGAGGAGGTTATAAAACTCTTTAAAGCGTATAGGCTAACCGGCTACTACCCCCGACCCTTCTAAAGAGGGGATATAGTAATAATTAATAAACTAAGGAAAGATACTAGCTTTATCGCCGGCTATAAACCGATCCAGCTACTTAGCGTACTAGGCAAAGGCCTAGAACGTATTATAGTAAAAAGGACGGCCTATAAGGCGATAGACGCTAGAATCCTAAACCCGTAGTATATCGGGGTATTACTAGGGCGGTCTATGATTAACCTAGCAGCGATCCTAATATATAAGGTTAAGTTATAGCTCGTATAAGGGAAGCAGGTTATTATAGTAACTAATAATATAAAAGGGGTATTTAATACTATACTATATAATTAGTTTATCTATAAACTACGTAAATAAGGCTAGAATATACCGATTATATAATAATAGGAGAGCTTCGCCTTAATATAAAGCGTTAAAGTGATCTTTAGTGCCTCCTGCCCCGAAGAATACACCCTACTAAACCTAATAGGCCTCCTATAAGGCTCCCTGGCCTTACTGATCGGATACGCACTTAGTATTATAGAAATACACTATCTACTTAATAAAAAGAACCGATTCGGATACGCTAACGATATATATATTATTATAGCGTATACCGATACCGAGATAACGGTAACGATAATTAAGGAGATACTATAATAGTAACTCTAATAATATAAAGATAACGGGGTTAAGCTAGATTATAGTAAAGCTAAAGCCTAACTCTTCTCCTGTCGGAGAATCCCTTAGTTCCTTATAATAAAACTACCCCTATTCGACTATAAGGTCGCGGTCGCTTATACCGTTAACCTATAAGGATAGAAGCTACCTGCCCCGATTAGGTAGCTTGGTATATATATAGATAGGCGCTTTGATTTCCACGACTATATAGAGATATAGGCGAAGAAGAGACTTAAGGTCGCTAACTATATACAGGGCCTTACCGGAGCCACCCACGGCCCGAACCCAGCTCTACTACGACGCGCTATACTAGTATATATCCTAACTATCACCTACTACGCGGCGGAGATCTAGTAGGAGGGACTCCGGGCTTTAGCCTAGGGCCGCCACGATATTATTTATAAGAAGTGGTGCCGGTCGCTATCCGGACACCTACCTAAAACTAAGGTGATAACCCGAGTATAGATAATAATAATTAGAACCGTGCTCCTAGCCTAGAAGACGGTCCCGGTACTAGCCTTATACCGGGAATTAGGAATCCCTATAGTAGAAGACTACGCGGAGTACCTATAGTAAAGGTACGCTACCCGGATCGCGGGACTTAAGAAGGACTACCCGGTAGTATAAGCTATCTCCCTGATCACTTAAGGGGACGCGAGACGGACTAAGGCCCCGATACGGCGCTTAAGAGTATTACGGACTAAGGAACTAGTATATATAAGACCGTTATAGTACCGACTAATAAGACCCTGTTTTATAGGATAGACCTGCTAGGATAAGATCCCGTTTAATAATAGGACTAAGGAGAAAGCCACGGAGACCTTTAATAGGTAGGTTAATAAGCTAAACCCGGGATATACTCTAGTATTCTTAGACGGGTTATAAAGAGGCTAAAATATAACCTAGGCCTTTTTAATATAGCGCGGCGGAAAAGAAATCACCTTTAGTCGCGGATATATTCGTAATATAGTGGTTTTTAACGGGGAGGTAACCGGGGTAGCTAGAGGACTAGCCGCGGCGGTCCGCCTCCCCGGGATAGGAGAGATTACCTACTATATCGATAACTAAGCGGTGATCTAGGGGATCGCCGGTATAGTACCTAGGTTATCGCGGTAAGAATTCCTATAGTGGTAATACCTAGTAACGATTTTCCTAACCTACTTATAGTGGTTACCGGGATATATAGGGATCCCGGGTAATGAATAAGCGGATAAACTCTATTTAAGCGAAGATACCTAGGGGATCCTACTAGAAAATAAGAGGCCGACCTAGGCAGGGGTAAAAGCTATTATAATAGCCCGCTATAAGACTAGGCTTTAGAAATAGCACGCTAAGTCCCGGCCACGCCGATATAAAGCGGCCGTGTAAAAGAAGCTAGGGTTTAGTTAAAGAGAACCGAAAAAACTAACCCTCCCCTGTAAAACCCTAATACGCCTAATCTAAGTAAGGATAGGATATAGGGACTTTAAAGAATACCACTAAAGGTTTTATTATAATAGCTATATAGCCTACTACGGCTATGGCTATATAAGACTCCGGAGTATTTCGCTTACTACTATAAGGTCAGAAACTCCCGTAGATAGCTAGACGAACTCTGGCACCACGAAGACGGGAGGAAAACTCGCCGCTTTAACCCCTAGGAGACCCTTATAGAGATCCTAATAAATAGCGCGGCCTTCGCCGCGCTAGCGGATATAACGGGCTTCCTTAATAGAATCTGCGCGATCCCTTTAAATAGAAGGAGTATTAGCTAGAAGGTAGACGGACTAGTGGATAGTAGGATAGCTATAGGCACGTAGACCCCTGAGGGTATATAGTAAGATATAGGAGCTATCTTTTATCTTATATACTTTCTTTAATAATATAGTATAGATATCGCTAGTTATTATAGTTTAGGAGGCATAAAGTTAAGCGATTAGCACTATACGGCCTGGGTATAGATATATAGATATCTTACCGCCCGATATCCTGATAGCGGGACGCGGCGCTAGTCTTTACTAGCAGCCGCTAAGGCGTTAAATAGATATATACACACACATACATATAGTATCCTTCTCTTCTTTATTTCTTTATATATATATATATATCTGCTTCTTCCCTCTCTCTTTCTCTCTTTGTTCTTTTCTAAGTTAGTTACGATATTCATAATATATACGGAGGTTCTATACTATAACTATTATATCCTGGATTATCTCTAAATTATTCACAAAATATACTATGTGAACCACTATTATTAGCTTTACCGATAACACGAATATTATTACCTTTAGCCGTATAAAGGCCTAAACGAGGTACCGACTCGCCTCCGCCTAGCGAATATATAAGGCTTAGTCCTAGGTTAGTAGCTTTTAATTCGAGCCTTTAAAATATGTGTTTATACCTTTCGCGAAATCCTACTCCCCTTCCCTATCGCCTCTTTACCTTGGCACTATACCGGTATTACCCTTAATATAGACTAGCTTCCTCGGGGTATAGCTAGATTAGAAACTCAATATTGTATAGTATAGGAAGGAGATCTAGAGTAAATTAGTAATATAAAACTACGCCCTAACCCGGCTCGCCGTGGTAGCCTAAGGCTATAGCTTCGCCGACTCCCGGTATCTTTATATCGCTATAATCCGCCTAGCTATCTCCTATTACGCTCCTACCTTTTATAGAATCACTAATAGGCCCCGCTATAGCCTTACTACGGCTCTTAGCTTAGCCTAGAATAAGTGGCTTAGGACTATTTCGAGAGCCTATAAGGTTATACTGATCCGGATCCTAGAAAGAAATATATATATCCCCCCCCCTTTACTTATATCTTACCCCCCTTATAACTAAAAAAGCCCTTAATTACTAAAATACCGGAGCTAAGGGACTTATCCTGGTTAGTACCTAGGCCGTTATAAGAGTACTAGGGGCATTAAGGCGTCGTTATATTACTTAGTAAGCACTCGCCTAGCCTGCTTAATCCTTTACCGCCTAAAATTAAATAAATAAGAGTAACCTAGATACCGCCCTCTAAGAGGAATAGAAAAAGAGATCAAGAGATATAGGGTCTATACGGAACCCGACCTACGCCGCGGCGGTATCGGACTAAACCCCTTAGAGAAGAGACCTCTAGAGATATAAAGGCCTCCTAAAGCTATAAAGCTCCGTCCTTACCTAGATCCGCTATAAGAAACTAGGCCTTAGGGCCTTCCTCTTTAAAGCGAGGGTTCCTGCCTTCGCTACCGCCTAGTACCCTTACTAAGATAGAGGGGCGGAGATAGCCGAATATATTATCCTATAATACTAAAACACTACCCTAGAGTCGTGAAGGGACCTCTACGACGTAATAAGGAGGCCGATCTTAATTAGGGGAGACCTCTTTAATACCCTAAACCACCCTAAAAAAGTAAAAGTAATCACGAAATAGTTCCTATATCTTAGTAGCCTAAACGACTTCCGCCTCGCCCTAGAAATTATAAGGAACTATGTATTAAAGACCCTGTAACGGGACCGCCCTAGTATAAAATACACGGAATAAAGATAGCACCTAACCTAGAATTTTATATTTACTCTAGGGCCCTATAAGCCGGGGCCCTAGCGGTATTAAAGGGGTATACTATAATAGTATCTACCGTTTATTTAGCCTTAGTCTCGTTATCCTCCTCCCTATTATTACTTCCGGAGGTATTATGGCTATTAGTATAATATTCGCGTCCTGTTCCCACTATATTAGCACAGCTATACTACTAAAAGACTATAAAAGGACTTATAGCTGCCTCTAATAGGATAGCGATTATTCCCTTTAACGTATTTAGACGATATTCTAGACTAGGCAGCGTAACGTTACCACCGTAGCAGCGGCCGGCGGGGTAAGCACGCCTAGCGGCGCGCTTAAAGGATACTACCGCCGCTATAAGCTAACCTTAGGCCTACCTAAAGTTAGCGCGGTATAGTTTCGGTATCTTAGGGATACTTATAACCACCCCGTCTTTACCCCTATTAACGGCCGCTATAAACTCCCGGTAATATTTAAGAATTTATTACTAATACTTTAAGGCTATAGCCAGGACCTATTAACTATAAAAACCCTATTATTACCGCCCCGGTACTACTAAAATACCACTATAAGACCGACTTATATCCTTCTAAGTTTAATAACTATTAGTATGCTAGTAATATACCGCTCGCTTTTTAGTAGCATTAGAGTATACTTCTATATCCTCGAGTATTTTACCTCTAAGGCACTTAGTATATCTAAGGTAACTATTTATAGTTAGAAACGGCCGCCTATTAGTATCACCTCGACACTCTAAGGGCATCCCTAGGAATACCCACGGCGGAACTCGTAAGGCACCGGCCTCGTAGTGATAAGTATTATTCTTCTTCTTAGGTTATTCTTTCTTAGGAGGTATCTTAAAAGCAGTTAGCACTAAACTTGAAACCTATACACGCCCCCTACGGCACCCCTTTACTTATAGTAATAGTCTTAGTTTATTAATTAATCTGATTACTATTCTTTAATTAACTATAACCTATCTTATTAGCCCGCCCTGAAACTATTAGCCTCCTGTCCGCGCTACCAATAATAAATAGATAATACTAAAAACGAAACTCTATCCTAGGAACAGGACGCTGCCTAACCTTCCTGGCTATAAGAAATACTCACAGATATATACGTGCCCCGACCCCGGGGAGGAACCCAGGGTTATCACGTATATAAAGGCGAGCCTACACTTATAGTAACTAGAGTCACTATTGCCCGGATCCAGGGACCTGCTCCTGGTTAAGGTGAATAGCATAAGCTTCTTAAACATCTACCGAGGCACGACAGGCAGTGCCGATATATAGGAAGACTTTAAAGCCTCCAGATAGACGCCCCTTACTAATATAACGATCGGGGGGACTTTAATATAAGACACCACGACTAGGAACCGGGAGTCTCCTAGGTTACCGGTAAAGGTAATAAGATCGCTAAGTGGATAGAATAGTATAGGCTAAGCCTATATAACACCCCCGGAGAGGTGACCTATAGCCGGGGGGGGCGTATATACCGTTATAGACCTGGTATTTTCGACGGTACTATTTATAGATATTAGAGTAAAGGCAGAGGCCGGCCCCCCGGCGTGCTACTACCCACTAATAGGATAAATCGGCACTATATATATTACCCCGGAGAACGCCGCTACTTGACCGGACTGCTATAAACTGCCCGAAGAAGCAGATAAGCGAGCCGCGATCCGGAGGGAGGTCGTAGATAGCCTATAGCTAGTTAACCGCCCTTAGGTAAGGACCCTAGAATCGATTAATAGGTAGGCTAAATACCTAGTCGATGTTATTTTAAGCCCGCTTTAACGGCTCGGTAAGAAATACCACGGACTGGCTAGTAATAGGAAACCATAATAGAATAACGAATATAAAGCAGCCTATAGGGCAGCGATTAACCGTAAATATTATAACCCTAATACCACTAAAGCACGGGATACCTTCCGGAAAACCGTGAAACGGGTTAGCAGGGAATACTAGAATAAGAGGATTAGGGGTATTAAGAACGCCGATAAACTATATAAGATTATCGGCTAGTATAAAATAGGGGACGGTATTATTACGGGTTAACCCCGTAGAGATAATCCGGTAAAGCACCGGATCTTCCGACTAATCACAGCGTGCTTCTAGCGGGTCGCCGCGATATTATATTTAGGTCGTAAACACCTATAGAGTTTTCCCCTTTCCTTCTTTTCTCCTTAGCTTTAGATAATTTAATTATTCGGCCTCACTCTATAAACAACTTATAACCAGCCGCTTATATATCTAAAGCTTAGCGAAACCCACACGCTACGCTAATAGAGATAGACTATTATTTCGATCCACCTCCCGGCGCTTTATTACGCCTAGCGGGCGAGTTACCCGAGGCTACGGAGTAAAGGAGGGAGATTATTAACCCTTTATAGACTTAGGTTATAACCTTAACTACCTAGATCCAGGAATAACAGAATACTATAAACCAGCTACTATAAGCGATATAAAACTAATAATATATAGCCACGCCTTATCTCGCTATACCTTCGGAAAAGACTGTATAGGGCCCTTAGCCGCCTATCACTACGCCTATACCCGATATAACGCTTATTTCGAACCTTAGAACTAAAGCACTTCCATTACCCTAGAGGTTTAACGGTAAACGCTCCGAGTACGCGAGCTAGTCGTCTAAGATTCGCGAAAAGCTCTTACTCGATTAATATCTCTTCTAGAGCCCTCGCGAGAAGTGGTATTTTATTAACGCCTATTTAGATAAAGCTCCCCGCCGCGTCGTCGCCTCCTTTTAGGCTATAGGCGGAACCGATAGTTAATATAACCCCGAAGACTTCCTTAATTACCTTAACCGTATATATAAAAACGTTAACGAATAACCTTACGCGGCTAACACTCTAAGAACGTTACGCTAGCGTAAAGACTAAGCGTTTAGGAGCTTCGTACCCGGTTTCGAATAATAGCTCGCTATTACTAGTAGAGGTTAATAGGATAATACTACGAAAATTATATTCCTAGAGGGAGCTCTTAGTAATCGCCTCCGTGCCGCCCTTATTACCACGAAACTACCGAATAACTACTATACCTAGGTAACCGAAATATAAAGCATCGCTTAAAGACTTAAAGCCCTCGCTATAAGGCTATGGTTCGGCTAAGCGCCACGTAATAGTAATAATAATAGTCACGCTTATAATTATAACGGCGATATAAAGATAGGAGGAGTTAATCGAGTATAGACTAAGAAGAAAGAGATAAGAGAGTGCTATAACTACGGAAAAAAAGGATACCTAGCTAGAAAGTATCACTTAAAAAAAAAGACGCCGAGGATTATAAAGAGAACCGGGTAGCGAAGGTCTTAGTAGCCTTAGATAATAAGACGATTTATATAGGAGTTATAAATAATAATAAAAACTCAGAAAAAGAATAGCTCTAGTATAAAAACAGGTACTAAAGCCCACTATAAAGGATTAAAGGGATTAGAAAGAGTTTATATTATAGTCACGTAATAATTATTTAGCTCTTATATAAGCGCGGATTAATAAAAAGTTAATTACCGCTCTTATAGATACTAGATATAACTATTACGTAGCTATAAATAAATATCTTATAAAGTCCCTCCGCCTCCTATTAGTCGATAAGACTAGAAGACCCCTCTCGGGGTTCTCCGATACTATAGGGTCCACGAAGAGTTCCGGTATCGCTATATACGATCTTAAGATCGGTGGATATATATAACGACTATTCGCCTATATAATACCAGGATTAGATTATAATATATTCCTAGGGAAACCTTAGATAGAATATAACGATATTACTTATTACGTAAAGAGACGTCGCCTTTACCACGGAGTGGCCCGGATAGATATCCGACTCTAAGGCGAAGAAGAACCCGATAATATTAAAGCTATCCGCGGAGCTTAAATAATAACCGGGTCGGTATTCGCCGGTATTATATAGCGGTTATAAAGGAAATAACGGTTTAGTAAAAAGGAACTTACGCTTTACGTAGTTAGTATTAAAGATATCGATAAGGCCCTCTAAGGTAAGTCCCTAGTCGACCCCCGAAAGTATATCCTAGAAGAGATACTACGATAATTCCCGGACTTATTCTCCGACTTATAAGCGAACCGCCTTCCCCCTTATCGACCTAGGGTTAACCACGAAGTAAACCTTATATAAGGGCCCGATAATAAGGAGCTAGAATTACCCTAGGGCCCTTTTTATAATATATCCAGAAAGGAACTCTTAGTCCTACGGAAGACCCTTACCGACCTTATCGATAAGGGATTTATATAAGCTAGTAGCTCTGCTACTAAAGCTTTAGTTTTATTTATAAAGAAGCCAGGAGGAGGGTTACGATTCTATTACGACTACTATACCCTAAATACAATCACCTAAAAAGACCGCTATCCTCTCCTACTAATTACGGAGATACTCCGAAACCTAGAGCGAGCTAAGTGGTTTATAAAGCTCGATATAGTTATTATATTCTATAAGATCCGAATAGCCGCTAGCTATAAAGCGAAGATAGCGTTTCGAACTCGATTCGGCTTATTTAAATAGTTAGTATACCCTTTCGGACTTAATAGCGCCCCCGCGTCCTTTTAGTAATATATTAATAAGACGCTATAACGCTACCTTAACGACTTTATTACCGTATATATTAATAATATCCTGATTTACTTAAGCGGATCCCTACGCGACTATAAGAAAAAGGTTAACCTAGTATTATAATCGCTAAGCGACGTAAGATTAACGCTTAACCTAGTAAAGTACGAGTTTAGCGTAAAGACTATAAAGTACCTAGGGTTTATAGTTACCGCTAGCCAGGGCGTTTCGTATAACCCCGATAAACTAAAGGCAATCCGAGAGTAGGAAGCCCCGACCTCGGTAAAAGGAGTCCGAAGCTTCCTAGGCTTTATAAACTATTACCGTATATTCGTAGAGAACTTCGCTTATATTATGGCCGCCCTAATAAGACTAATAAAGAAGGATCGAGTATTTTCCTAGGGTCCTAACGAATAAGCGGCCTTTTGAGAGGTTAAGAAGAGGTTCTAGGAAGAACCGATCCTACGATAATAGGTCTTAAGTAATAAGACCTTTATAGAAACCGACTACTCGGGATTCGTATTAGGAGGAGTATTAGTTTAAGAAGACGAATAGGGATATCGTTACGTGGTCGCTTACTACTCGAGGCGATTTATAGGAGCCGAGTATAACTACCTTATCCACGATAAGGAGATATTAGTGATTATAAGTTACGTGACGTATTAAAGAGCAGAGCTCCTAAGTTATAGTCGCTTTACGATCCTATCCGATTATAAGGCCTTAGAATACTTTATAATAAAGAAGATACTTAATAAAAGATAAAGCCGATAGGCCGGCGAGCTTACCTAGTTTGACTTCGTGCTAGAATACCGTAAGGGTACCGATAATTATACTACCGATACTCTCTCGCGAAGAGAATAAAACGAACCGAAGGACTTCTCCGATAAACAGGAATAGGCGCGATATATATAGTTAATCCTAGAGACCTTAATCCCCCTAAAGATCCGCCTCCTTCGCGAATACCTATAAGTATTCGAAGCTAATAATAAATTATAACGGCTATAGGACGCTATCGTAAAAAAAGATAACTAGTATCGCTAAGCTATATAAGCCGTATCTAAAGGTAATCGATAGTTTTCCCCTTTATTAGGTCTCCGAGCCTAGATTACTAAATACGGGATTACCTTATAAGGACTACTAACATTCCGAGATCGCTTATAGGTGCCGGGAGCTTAAGAAGGGAGTATATTATAAACACGAGTAATCTAATTTATACACGACTCTATAATTAAAGGTTACCCGGGGCGAGATAATATAATTACCCTTATAGCGAGACGCTTTTTCTAGCCAGGAATAAACTAAGACGTATATAGGTTTATACGTAACTATAACGTTTATAACTAGAGCTATACGTAAAGGAACGCTCGATAAGGACTCTTAAAACCACTCCCGATTCCTAAATAAATAAGGAGCTACCTATTAATAGACTTTATAACGGATCTGCCTCCTACTAAGGAGAAGAAGTGTAGATACTTATAGGTTATAACCGATCGACTTATAAAGGCTATTACTATTAAAGCGATAGACTCTATAAAGGCGGAAGCTTACACCGAATAGTTCCTATACTATTATTTTCGGTTCCACGGTATACCTTATTTAATTATAAGTAATAGAGGTTCTAACTAGACGAGTCGCTTTTAGCGATACTTCTATAAATTAGCTAAAGTCGAATAACGATTAAGTATAGCGTACCACCCCTAGACTAATAGAGCCACCGAATAAACGAACTAAGAAGTATAGGCGTACCTCTAAGCCCTTATCTGCTATACCTAAGACGATTAGGATAGGTTATTACCCGCCGCCTAACTAGTATTAAATAACTAAGAGAGCTTTATTACTAAGATAAGTCCGTTCTTCCTTAAACACGGATACTATATCGACCCGATCTAGATTTATAAGGAACTAAGCAGCGACGCTTAGGAGTTTATAGCCTATAACCTGCTTCGCTGCCTCTAAGAAGCTATAGAGTTCGCCTAAGCTTTAATAGCGGCTATATAGCTATAATAGGAAAAGTTAGCGAATAAGCGTTATATCCTTGCTAAACGCCTTCGTGAAGGTAACCTTATATAGCTCTCGCTCACAAACTACTTTACCCTAAGACCGTTATATAAGTTAAGCTAGCTATACTAGAAGTATAGGGTTACTAAGGTTATTAACCCGTATATTATAAAACTAGATATGCCTTTAAACGTATACCCGAGGTTTTATATAGACCTCCTATAATATATAAGCGAAGATCCGCTTCCTAGTTAAGTTCTACACGACCCCTAACCCGGACTAATTTATGATAGTCTTAAAGAAGACGAATAGATAGTAGAGGAAATCTTATACGCTAGGAATAGGAAGGTAGGTAAAGGCGTAAGGAGAGAGGTATTAGTAAAATAGGAAGGATACGCCTAGATATCTTAGGAACCGACGGAGTCCTTATAAGAATTAACCGCCCTAGACCGTTACGAAGAGAAGTATAGCCCTATTAAAGTTAATAACGGACTACGCGAACGGTATAAGAAGAAGAAAAGTTATAAGAAAGGCGGTAAGGATTAAATAAAGGTTAGAATAACGGCTAAGCCGTTTATATTAATTAAGTCGGGGCGGATAAGCCCCGCCCCTAGCTACCGGGTTTAGGTATTAAGATTAACGTTATTACGAGTATCCTCGTGACCGTTAACGCTTTTAGCGATAACGGGAGACGATATAAACGCCGCGACCTTAGCCTACCTATCCGTCTTCTTTCCCTTAAAGGACTTAATATCCTTTACCTTAATATAAATAACCCCTACGATATTCTTAACTACCTATAAGAACCGGTTAAGCCGGCGTAGGCCTTTTACCCCTATAAAAGTAATCGTTATACTAGGAATAGGCATAACGATAATAGGAGGCGCCGCGATAGGTATAGGTCCACCTACTATAATATAGGAGTCCCTGTAGGGGGGGGAGGCGGTGGCTTATACTAATAAGCGAGGCTTACTAGTACCCGAGTCGATAAGCGTTAAGATAGGCTTATCCTCCTACGAAGTACTAGAGGTCTTTTTTAAAACCCTAGACGCCTTCTAGAAGGCCGAATAAGCCGCTTTAAGCGCCTTTATCGCCTTAGGGCCATAGAAGGGGTTGTTATTAACTACCTTCGCCGCCTTTAGGAGTGCTGCCGATAAACTAGTTATCCTAGGCGGAGGAGGAACGCACCTATAACCGCCCTTCGAGTAATTATAATACTTAGGATCGGGTATCCTCGCTCCGGGTCCTAACTAGTCGTGGTAGCGCCGCTTATCCTAGCTATTCGTAATAGCCTTTATATAAGAGTAGCAGAAGACTAAACGGGTCCCTCTAGGAGGATGTTTTATTCCACGAGCGCGCTTCGCGGGGCTCTTAACCACTATAAAAGCTTCGCCCACGGAACGCTTACCCTTAGCCTTAGCGGCTCGGGCTAGCTAGGCGCGGCGGTCTATAGCTAAGGCAGGAGTAATAATCTCCTTACTAGCCGGGGCGGGAGTAGGTGCCTCCTCGCCGGTATTATTATTATTATTATTATTAGCCCCCTATATTATATATATAAGTTAGTAAACGTCGCGCGAGGCTTATAGGAAGAATAAGAAATATACCTTAGGGGCCGGAGATAATCCTAAAAACTTAACTATCTTCTAGAGAGAGAGATAAGGGGTTAGAACGATAAAATAGCGTGCGAAAGGGTGATAGGCGATAGAAAACATACTACTAATAGTAAAGGATATGGTTAAAGAAGAGAAGAAAAAAACGGAATAACGGAGGTAACGGTAAAGTTAGTATTATTAATAAACGAGTTACACGGTTAGGGAAGGTACGTATATCGGTTCCTTATATAGAAGGAATGATCCTACGACCCGTCTACGAATAATAATAATGCCCGTATATATCACGTTAATTATTCGTATAACTATAAAGGCCTACCTCGAGCACTCTTTAATAAACAGAGACGTTATTTAGGATTAAAAAGCTACTAGGGGCCTTTATTTAATTAATAAAGAGGCGTTATTCGACCGAATAATAACGCTTTACCGAGATTAACGACTCACCGAGGGGGGAGGGGGGTAATATTACGGGTTAACCCCGTAAAGATAATCCGGTAAAGCACCGGATCTTCCGACTAATCATAGCGTACTTCTAGCGGGTCGCCGCGATATTATATTTAGGTCGTAAACACCTACAGAGTTTTCCCCTTTCCTTCTTTTCTCCTTAGCTTTAGATAATTTAATTATTCGGCCTTACTCTGTGAATAACTTATAACCAGCCACTTATAAGTATAACCGCCCCCCCGATCTTTCACGATAGTCTAGGCTACTTTAAAGACGCTAAGAAAGGGGAACTCCTTTATAAGATAAAACTGGCTAGGAGGCTAGATATCCCGGACCTAGAAGACCTATAGGACCGCCCTTTAAAGGGACCGGTTAGGGCTATTCCGTAGGACGGCCCTATCCTTAGGGACGAGGTAAGGCGATATACGGTAAAGGTTAATACTATTACCCTAGGTGGTAATAACGCTAGCGTCCCCTTACTCTAACTAATCTGGCCCGAAATCGAGGAGGAGGTTACGGAACTCTTTAAAGCGTGTAGGCTAACCGGCCACTACCCCTGACCCTTCCGAAAAGGAGATATAGTAATAATTAATAAACCAGGGAAGGATACTAGCTTTATCGCCGGCTATAGACCGATCTAGCTACTTAGTATACTAGGTAAAGGCCTAGAACGTATTATAGTAAAAAGGATAGCCTATAGGGCGATAGACGCTAGAATCCTGAACCCTTAGTATATCAGGGCACTACCAGGGCGGTCCACGATTAACCTAGTAGCGATCCTAATATATAAGGTTAAGTTATAGCTCGTATAAGGGAAGCAGGTTATTATAGTAACTAATAATATAAAAGGGGTATTCGATACCGTACTATATAGTTAGTTTATTTATAGGCTACGTAAATAAGGCTAGGATATACCGACTATATGATAATAGGAGAGCTTCGCCTTAATATAAAGTGCTAGAGTGATCTTCGGTGCCTCCTACCCCGAAGAATATACCCTATTAGACCTAATAGGCCTCCTATAAGGCTCCCCGGCCTTACTAATCGGATATATACTTAGTATCGTAGAAATACACCGTATACCTAATAAGAAGAACCGATTTAGATACGCTATTAATATATATATCGTTATAGTATATACCGATACTAAGATAGCGGTAATAATAATTAAGGAGATACTATAATAGTAACTCTAATAGTATAGAGATAACGGAGTTAAGCTAGACTATAGTAAAGCCGAAGCCTAACTCTTCTTCTATTAAAGGATCCCTTAGTTCCCTATAATAGAACTGCCCTTATTCGACTATAAGGTCGCGATTACTTATACCGCTAACTTATTAGGATAGAAGCTACTAGCCCCGATTAGGTAGCTCGGTATATATATAGATAGACGCCTTGATTTCTAAGAGCACGTGGAGATATAGGCGAGGAAGGGACTTAAGGTCGCTAACTATATACGGGGCCTCGCCGGAGCTACCTATAGCCCGAATCCAGCTTTGCTATAATAAGCTATACTAGTATATATCCTAACTATTACCCACTACGTAGCGGAGATCTAGTAGGAGGGACTATAGGCTCTAGCCTAGGGCCGCCACGATATTATCTATAAAAAGTAATACCGGTCGCTATCCGGACACCTACTAAAACCAAGGTAATAACCCGAGTATAAATAACTATAATTAGGACTATACTCCTAGCCTAGAAGACGGTCCCGGTGCTAGCCTTATACCGGGAATTAGGAATCCCTATAGTAAAAGACTACGCGGAGTACTTATAGTAGAGGTATATAACCCGGATCGCGGGACTTAAGAAGGACTACCCGGTAGTATAAGCTATCTCCCCGATTACTTAAAGGGACGCGAGACAGACTAAGGCCTTAACGCGGCGCTTAAGAGTATTACGGATAAAAGAACTAATATATATAAGACCGTTATAACACCGACTAATAAGACTCCGTTTTATAGGATAGAGCTACTAGGATAAGATCCTATTTAATAATAGGACTAAGGAGGAAGCTATAAAGACCTTTAATAGGTAGGTCGATAAGCTAAACCCGGAGTATATACTGGTATTCTTAGACGGGTTATAAAAAGGCTAAAATATAACCTAGGCCTTTTTAATATAGCGCGGCGGAAAAGAAATTACCTTTAGTCGCGTATATATTTGTAATATAATGGTTTTTAATAGGGAGGTAACCGGGGTAGCTAAAGGACTAGCCGTGGCGGTCCGCCTCCCCGGAATAGGAGAGATTACCTATTATATCGATAATTAAGCGATAATCTAGGGGCTTACCGGTATAGCACCTAGGTTATCGTGATAAGAATTCCTATAATAGTAACGCCTAGTAATAATTTACCCGACCTATCTATAATAGTTATTAGGATATATAGGGATCCTAGGTAATAAATAAGCGGATAAACTCTACTCGAGCAAAGACGCTTAGGGGATCCTATTAAAAAATAAAAGGCTAACCTAGGTAAGGGTAAAAGCTATTATAATAGCCCGCTATAAGACTAGGCTTTAGAAATAGTATACTAAGTCCCGGCTATACCGATATAAAGCGGCCGTATAAAAAAAGATAGGGTTTAGTTAGAGAGAACCGAAAAAACTAACCCTCCCCCGTAAGACCCTAATACGCCTAATCTAAGTAAGGATAGGGCACGGGGACTTTAAAGAATACCACTAAAGGCTTTATTATAATAGCTACGTGGCCTACTACGGCTACGGCTACACGAAAACTCCAGAGCACTTCGCCTACTACTATAAGGTTAGAAACTCCTGTAGATAGCTAGATAAGCTCTGGTACCACGAAGACGGGAGGAAAACTCGCCGCTTTAACCCCTAGGAGACCCTTATAGTGATCCTAATAAATAGCGCGGCCTTCGCCGTGTTAGCGGATATAACGGGCTTCCTTAATAGGATCTGCCTAATCCCTTCGAATAGAAGGAGTGCTAGCGAGAAGGTGGATAGACTAGTGGATAGTGGGATAGCTATAGGCACGTAGACCACCGAGGGTATACGGCGAGATATAGGAGCTATCTTTTATTTTATATACTTTCTTTAATAATATAGTATAGATATTGTTAGTTATTATAGTTTAGGAGGTATAGAGTTAAGCGATTAGCACTATACGGCCTAGGCATAGATATATAGATATCTTACCGCCCGATATCCCGATAGCGGGACGCGGCGCCAGTCTTCACTGGCCGCCGCCAAGGCGTTAAATAGATACACACACACACACACATGTAAAACTCTATCTATTTATAACCCGCTAAACCCGTATTATTAGTAACTATAGTATAGAGCCGGGAACGAAGATAGGAATAGAGGGGGGGGCGGCTTAAGGGCAAACCTATAATATCGCGATAAGAGGGTTAAAGGAGGAAAAATAAAAGGAAGGGCGGAGGCCCTTAAAACTTTTACTTAACCTAACTATAGTTATGGAAGGCTGCCGAATTCGGTAGGTATCTATAATAAAGGCAGGAGCCCCTACTAAAATCCCCCGTCTAAAAGGAAGGCGTAAATAAAGTCAGCTACCCTAATATAGAGAGGATTCCCGGAACGCGAGACCGCCGCGGCTCTGTGTCGGCCCCCTATATAGTATACTGTACCCCTAGGCTAACCCAAAATCCCTAACCGGCTACCTTCCCGTTAGCTACTAGACTAGAGGTGTGATCTAGATACGTACCGAGTTATTACCGGGACCGTTAAGGCCCCGATACGGCACCGATCCTAATAAGGAGAGTATAGGGGTTTTTCTACCCGAATACGGTTTTCCCCCTTATAGCCAGCTAAGAACGACTATATAGTCTAAGCCGGGCTCCTAGACTAGTTAGAATAGCAGAGTAAGAGAATAAAAAGAATAATATTTTATTTTTATTTATTATCTCTTACTCCGCTATCCTTATCCTACCTTAAGTAGCTAGGAGTCAGAATTCTGACTATACGGTCCTTCTTAGATACCTATAGGGGGGAAAACCATAGTATAAGACTTAGGGAACTAGTATAAGACTTAGATAAAAACCCCTATACCGTCCTCCTCTAGGATTACTGCCTTATACGGGTACCGCGGGGGCCCCGTTACTAACTTAATATATATACGAAACTCATGGCTTCTATTCTAGGAAGCCGGTAGCGTTTTACCCGTAGCGGCTTTAAAGCCGACTACGTGCTCGATTAACGGCGCGCGCGTGATTATCTTAGTTTGGTTTATACGCCTCCTATATGCCCTAGGGCTAACCCTATAGGCCCACTACGGGCGACTTATATATACGCTTCCTAGGGTTTAAAGCTTCTAAGCTTCCCTGTTCTATGGCTATAGGTGGAGCTAACGCGGGCTACGTGCCCACGCAGAACGCTTACGTAATAGCGTAAGAGGCTACCTCCGTATCGTGGAAGAGACGCCGCGTATTTTACGTACGCGCTTAGGGACAGCGTGGTACTATCTTCTTGTTTTTCCACGGTAAGGCGACTAACTCCCCCGTGGCACCTATTATCGACTAGCGAAGCCGGGCGGAAGGTGGGTCTAACGGGCCCCTTATTTAACCCTTATCGTATATACTAAGGCAGATAAGGGCCCCCTAGAATAGGATCCGAGTAGCGTAAAAAAGGAACGGGTTCCCTCTTTTATATACGCCTCTAGCCGGATTCGAACCGACCCGGTCCTCTAACCGTGTGCTAGGTATACCACCACTACACTATAGAGGCAAAAAAAAAAAAAAGAATAATAATAAAAAGTAATAAAATATATAAAATTAGATACTATTAGCTTACTAAGGTAAGGCTGCTTAGAGACGAGTAGCACTTTACTATAAACAAAGAGAGTAACCGCTATAACTATCCGCTTCTACCCTATAAAGGTATCACGGCTTTGGTAAATACTCGAGTAGACTCTTAAAAAGCAGTTAGAATATCGCGAATTAAGGATACAGTTCTTTACCTATCCGGGATAAGAAAGCTAATAGCCTTCGAAGTTACTAAGTAAATATAGCATAAGATCGAAGCCGATTTATATCCTGAACTATGCATTAGCGATCAGGACGTCCGTAACTATTAGCGACAGTCAAAGGAGAAGAGGTATAGATGCCTTTCTATAATATAGTTCTTTTTTAAAAGGCTATAGGTAAAAGACTCGGGCGCCTATTATATATAGTAGTATATTAATAAGGAGATATAGCGGATTACTCTAATATTCTAGACCTATAAAATCCGTATTTAGTAATCGTAATATAATACAGAGTTACTAAATTAGCTAGTAGACTTTAGATTAATTCCTTAACTTATTACATTTTCGTTCTAGGGGCCCGTATCGCCCCGGTGTCGGTCTCGGTTCGGTTATATACGGGATTATCCTGATTCAGGTAGTAGGAGTCGAGTAATAGTCGTTATCGGCGGGGGCGGTTTAAAGAATTTTTAGGTAGTAGACTAGTCGCTACCACCCCTTTTATTATATCTGCCCCCCCGTCCACGCTACGGCTTCTACTCGGTGCTATCACGGCGTAGAGAAGGGAGTTAGTATCATAGGATCCAAGCGAGGAGTAAAGGAAGCTATCACAAGACGAACAAGGAGGTCTACTAGTAGAGCAAGGGAGGGAGTATTATGCTAAGATTATTCGATAAGTTCTTTTAAGAAGACATAGATATAGAGGTCCTTATTTATAGACCTCTGGGTGCCACCCAACAGGAAGGTATTGGTTATATAATCTCCTCTCAGAGCAACTAAGGGACCTTCGTAAACAAGGTAGCCTTACTAAAAAGGCTACCACCCCCTCTATATACTCTAAGCTAGCTCTCGTATTCTAAATACACGATAAGCCTTCTCTAAACACGAAGGCACCTAGTAGTCAGCATATAAGCCTCTAGAACCTCTTCACGAGAGGTATTATAGGATTCAAACAAGGAGTAAAGAAAGCTATTATAAGATAAACAAAGAGGTCTACTAGTAGACTAAGGGAGGGGGTATTATACTAAGATTATTCGTTAAGTTCTTTTAAGAAGATATAGGCATAAAGGTCCTTATTTATAAACCTCTAGGTGCCATCTAATAGGAAGGTATTAGTTATATAATTCCCTCTTAGAGCAACTAAGGGACCTTCGTAAATAAGGTAGCCTTACTATAAAGGCTACTACCCCCTTTATATACTCTAAGCTAGCTCTTATATTCTAAATACATAATATGCCTTCTCTAAACACGAAGCTACCTAGTAGTTAGCACGTAAACCTCTAGAACCTTTTTATAAAAGGCCTCTATAGCTTACACGATAAGCTCGTACTAAGCATTAGTAGGAAGCCTAGAAGCTAATAACTCGAATTAATAACACCTTTTAATGCCTCTTATAGATTACCCCCCCTTTCTTTGACTCCTGCCCTTAGGAGTAATAGAGGTCTAGAGGTAATAAAAAAGAACGACTCCCTTAGCCCGGCCACTCTTCTATATAAAGAACTCCGCCTAATCTAGGAACCTCCTTTTATACTACCTATAGAATGACACTACTCCCTAAAGTAAGTATTAAAGAATAAAAGATAAAAACATAAGATAAAAAGAAAAGGAGATAAAGCTTATAAATACAAAGATTCCTCTTAACACTATATAGATAAATATAATTATAAAGGATAAAGTTATTAAATAAAGAGGATTATTCTAAGAGGACCTAACTAGCGGCTAATATTATAAATATAAAGGCTTTATATTAGCAAAGACATTATTACTAAGAACTGTTCTAAAGGATTCTATTATAAACTCCGAACTTATCGTCTCATCTTTAAATAACCTATATAATACTCCTTTACCTACTAAAGGCCTATAACTATAACTTATACTATATAACCATAAAAGGTGCTTTTAAAGAGGGAAGTTATAATATATAAATAAAGCTAACTTCTACTAAGAGATTAGGCCGCTAGGCATCTATAGGCAGCTTCTAACTTATCTATAAGAAGTTTTCGCTAACTCCTAACTTTATTATTTTTCTTCTCTTCTTTAGTTATTTTCTATCTTTATGATTCTTTATTAATAGATAACGATATATATAAGTTAATTCCCTGCTAGTGGCATAAAGCTATATATATAGCTTAAAGTCTCTTATCGGCTTCGCGGAGTCGGTTATCGGATTCGAATTCGTTCTTAGCGGCCGGGTAGTAGGAAGTAATAGATAAAACTAATAGAAAGATAGTTTCTCTATTTCTTATAACTATAATATTAAGTTCTTATATATAAGTATCGTGATAGTGCCCTATATATAACCGTTACTAATATTATAAAAGTTACTATACCTAACGTTATTAATATTAAGAGTAAGGCCGCGAAGGCGGCCCGTAAGTTAGCTAAGAAGAAAGCCCGTAAGGTCGTAAAGGCGATTAAAAAGTCCCACGGGGTGGATAATAGCAACGTTAGTAATAGCGTTAAATAATCGAGTATATAGGACGATATAGACGTTATAATAAATAGCGCTAACAGGGGCTATAATAATAAGCAGTATATACGTAAATAATATAAGGGCAATGCAGCGGGGGATGATACCGCTATAAATGATACTAATAACACTGCTATTACTAGCAATAAGGATAATAGTACGGGTAGCTACTAGAATACCACCTATAATAACGATAATAACATAGCGAATAAGGCTCCTGAGCCTCGTGCTATATATGAACAGGTTAATAGGGTAGAAACATTAACACTATATAGCCGGTGCGCTCGTTAATAGTTAAAACTAAAGGTAGATAATAAGAGCTAAGGGGAGATCCGTTTCGCGGCTTACCGCGATAGCGTTACGGCATCTTCTAAATGCCAACGTTATTAAGTGCGCCGATTAACGCATTGCTAAGTTATAAGTCTATTACTCTGATAGACTACTAGATAGGTGCTAACACGTATAGAACTACCTTTCGGTTACCGCTACTCGGGCAGTTACCAGGCTATAGAAGATTTTGCTAAAGGCCGGTAAGGATAGCGGTTTAACTAACCGGGAACGGGTGTATTAAACTTAGAATATAGTGCCCTACTACTACTAACTATATAACAGGTTAAAGCTTTAACTAATTAAACGAAGCTCCGTAAAGCTTTATTGGAGTTTAAGAAAAAGGACTGGGACGGGGCTAAGGATAGGGCTAATAAGCGGCGTTGGGCAGAGCAAAAGGCCGCTAAGAAGGCTAAGAAAAAGGCTTAAATGAAGTAAGAATAGCGAGATAAGATAGCCGACTTTACTTAACGAATTACTTATAGTCTAGAGTACCTAGTCTAACGTGCTAAGCGGGAGGATAAGTAGTAGGATTAAAGGCCGAGGAGGGGGCGTTAGGCACTATAAGTGCTATATAATAAACGATAAGAACGATCTTTTTTTAAAAAAAAAATCTTTTAGAGTATAAAGATACTAATAATTAATAGCGTTACCACTAAGTAGTAACCCTATACTAATAATAATTAACTAACTTAACGCGGTATCTGACTATAATACTATGCTAAGAGGGAGTCCGGTACATAACTTTTAGGTTCCTAAGTATAATCTTCGAATCCATAGTCCGCCCACTTAATAAGAGACTCGCGGCGTTTCCTATTATAATAGTAACTAAGATTTTTTTTTGACTTTGTACTCGTCTAACTCTTAAGGCTTAACGTTAACTTCTATAGGGACGGGTGGAGGCTAACTATCGCGAGATACCTAAGGTTCTAAAGCAAAATAGGGAAGACGTTATAAATCTTTATAGACTAAGGGAGTTCTAACCGGTAGGCTAACTTATGGTTACCTACTATACCGATAATTTTAAAGGGACTAGGTACTTATCGGAAATTTTACGACTTAGCCGGCCTTACTTAATATTCTTCGAAGAAAGTAATACGTAGTCACCTACTTAGAAATACTAATATATACGACCGGTATTATAATAACGTTTATAGGTCCTTTACGCGCGCTAGATAAACACTTATATAGCTTAACGGTTGTATAGTAGGTGACTAGCACGCTATTCGGCTTTTATAGCGCGGACTTCTACGGACTTAGGTAATCTAATTTTATCAGGACCTTGGGGGTTAAATCCTATTAGGGCGAAGGCGGGGGTCTAGCGAATAGCGGAATACCAGGCTATATTATATATAAACTAAGCGAGGGATAACCTTTCTATATAGTTATCCTGCTAAAGATAATAGTAGGATCGAAAGTAATACTCTAAGTTCTAGTTCTAATGTTCTATCTAACCGTCGGTCTAGGGATAGAACGCGGTCGATAACCGGCGGCTAATACCGAGATAACGATAAAGGGTAGTCTAAAACTTATTAATAAAGAGGGAGCCCTAATCGGAGATAATCCTATCCGGGAGTCCGAAGATACTAAAGACGTCTAACTATAGGAGATTAACGAGCCTATCTACTAATAATCCACTATTATAAGGGATATACAGGGCGTACTTAGTTAGACTGTAAATAATCATTAATACTATATCTCTTTTCTTACCCTGGTAGGTAACTAGGGGGAGGCTAGTAATAAAATTAATTAATATCTCTTAAAAAGGACGGCTAGGAATAGGTAAACTAATAAGATAGCCGTAGGGCTTATAAAGCCTAGGCCTAGTACGCTAATAAATAGGATAACTCGGGATAAACTTCTTAATATCTTAGAATATAAATTCCTAAAAAAAGGCATTAGAAATACGCTTATTAGTTCTGCCGGTGCTATAGTAGCTAGCCGTAAAGGCGTTATAAAGAGCCTATATAACTGCTTCTTAAAGACCGGACTTATCGGGGATAAAAAGTCGATTACGGAAATAGACTATACCGTTATAAAGGGGTGGATCGGAGACCCAGTACTATATTATTAGGATATCACGTAACGTTATAAGACGCGCGTATCGTTTTTTCTATTTATCTTATACATTATATATACCTAGCGACGCCACCTAGACACAGAGGATACCAATCATCTTATATAATCATTATCCTTTTAACCCTAAGTTCTGCCACGATTATTGTATTCACTTCGTTTAAGCTAGGTTACCCCGATCAGAGCAGCGCGCACCTCCAGGAACCTTTTCCGAAGGTCTCCTTATCGTGTGTGTTGTCTTGGTTATATATAATTCGTGGTCTTAAGCACTCCTGTTATCGAAGACTTATCCGAGACTATAATGCCTAAGCCGTTCTGTATAGTAACAGCTTCGCCTTTCTTTACCGTTAGCGTCCCGAGTCTATTAGGTAGGTAGTTTAGTATCGGTAAAATAAAATGGGTCGTCTTTCTAGGCTTTAATAACTTCCTCCCTTAGACTTAGTAGAGTAGGCTTCTCTTATTAGTAAGCTTTAGGAGGCTAATAATAAACTTCTTTGTAAAATCTTTAACTAGGCAGCGCCTTTCTTAATCGATTTCGGCAGGGTTAGCGGCGTGCTAGACTTTACGGGATAGTGTATTAGCAGGGTTCTAGACGCCTGGATAGTACTAAATTTCGAAATTATAAATAGCTAACACTTCTAACTAGCGGGTATACTATACCTTAATATAAAGCTTATTTAAGAGGTAGTAATAATTTGAATAGTTAGCAGGACTTTAACTAGGGTTTAGGCGTAGGCTATATAGTATCTCTAATAGCGGAATGCTTTATAAGTAGCTATAAGCTTAGTATTAGGGGTTAAGTAGTTTAACTTAGCTCCTTAAAGCTTATAAAAGAAGAACGCGACGGGTCGCTAAGTACGGTCCTTTGGTTAGCTAATAACTATACTAATTACGAAGTTAGAGGCGTTTAGCTTAATTCGAATAGGAAGACGGGGGTCGAAATATCGGAGGATAGGGGCGTCTTAGAACGTATCTCGGAGCTTCTTAAAAAACGCCCTTCATTTATCAGAAAGGGTAAAGACCCCTAGCTAACTACCCCTTTTTAATAGGTCGGTAAGTGGCCTAGCTATCTTATAGTACCCCTTAATAAAGCAGCGGTAGAACCTAGTAAAACTAATAAAAACCTATGCCTTATTAATAGAATTAGACTCCTCCTACTCGCGAATAGCTTTTATCTATATAGGGTCTATATAGATACTATTAGGCTTATAAATAAAACTAAGAAACTTTACTTCGTAACACTTAAAGATATACTTTTCCGGATTCGCGTATAAAGACTAATCTCTTAACCTCTAAAAGACCTCGCGTATATATACGCGGTAGGTATCCTTATCTAAACTATAAATTAAGATATTATCTAAATAAATAATATAAATAGTATCTATAAGGCCACGTAGTGCCTTAATAATATATCGCTAAAAACTAATAGAGGTATTATAGAGTCTAAAAGGCATAACTAAATACTTAAAGTAACTATACTTAGTACGAAACACAGTTTTCCACTTATCCCCTTCTATTATATATAGCCTATAATAGGTATCTTTTAAATCTAACTTAGTATATATCTTCGCTTTAAATAAACGATCCAAAATCTTATAAATTAAGGGGAGGAGGATATAATCCCTAAAAGTAATCTTATTGAGTCCTTTATAATCGATATGAAGACGAAGCTTACCTCCTTTCTTTAGGATAAAGAGTACGGGAGTATTAACAGGACTAATAGAATTTCGGATCTAGCCTTTAGCAGAGGCGTCCTTAATATACTATTATAGAGTTTCTAACTCTTCCCCGGTAAGGGTATAAATAAGACTAAATAACGGAGTCTAACCGTCTTCTAACTTAATAGCGTGGTCCTACCTATAATACGGCGGGAGGCGACTAGCCTTAATAATATTAAAAACATTTATAAAACCTCGATACTATTCGGGTAAAAAGAACTCGGGTAACTTTAGGAGGGCGTTAGAGATAGGGATACCGTCCTTTAGGGTGATATTAGGGTGTGGCAAAACAGAATCGGAATGGGTAATAGGTAAAATGGAATTAGAATAGGCGGCTAGGTCGGAATCAGGAGTAGTAACACGGCCTATATAGAGGGTATCTCCCTAGGGGGCCACTACTAAATTAACTAATCGGATAACTACGGGGGCGCGTTTTCTTTCTTTTTGAATTTCTTTAGGGCTTTAGACTATCCCTCTTTTATTAGTGGCTAATCTAAAGTCTTTTTTATCGATACGAAAATTCTAAAGGCGGTCGGCCTAATCGATATAAGGATTATAGGTAGTTAACTAGGGGATACCTAAAAGAACTTAGGACCCTTTAGTAAGGTCGATAATATAAAATAAAGTACGATATATATAAGTATAGCCCTAATTATCGGTGGCCTTAATAAATAAAGTAATAGAATAGTAGGTATCTTTTTTAACTTTAAAAAGTCCCGAATTTAAACGTTCTAGGGGGCTAGTTAGGTTAACACCTAGAGGTAAGGCGTGGCAGTTAATAAGGTTAATACTAGCTTTATAATCTATAGACGCGAGATACTATTTCTAACTACCACCTAGCCGCACTAAGAAATTAGTCTTAAGAGTCCTGGTTTCTAGGGATAGCGAGCTAGGTAGGGACTAATCCTAGGGGGCTACTAATAGGTTATTAGCTTAAACCTAGCTAATAACTTATTTCTTCGAATTAATAGGCTAATTATTAGAACTAGACTAAGGCGGGGGTATATAGCGGCTAGGCGGAGTATACGTGTTATATGGTTAATAATTACTACTACTAGGCGTGTTAGAACTAAAGGTATTAGCGGGAAAAGAATTAGCTAATTTAGGGTATATAAACTTATGATAACCGAACTAATAATAATAATAATATTCGACTTCTAAGATAGGCTAGCGTTTAGTAGAGTCCTAGGACTAACTCTCTGTAGACGGGATAGTAGGCGGACTATTAAAGGGCGGAATAAAAGTAAAGGCAGATACGGCGGTTACTAAGGCAGAGGAGGATAAAGCGGCGGGGGGGGAGGCAGAGGGCTAAGAGAATTAAAAGCCACTAGCGGTGGCTATTCCTTTACTGAAAGCTAGACGATAAGCTAATAGACGGCTAAAGGTGGATAAATCGACCTTTATTAATCGGGATAAGTTAATTTTGGCTTAATAAGCTAGAACGTTAAGGTGCTTATAGTCCTATAAAAGGCCACTAATAATAACCTAATTATAAAGTGGCTTTTAGAGCTTTATAAGAATAAGCTATATACGCTATTTATTAGGGAACTCTAAAGAGACCTTATTAAGTAAAGAGTCTAAACGATTAAGGAACTAGCTATACGATTAGTTAGGACATTATATAGTCTAATCCGAAAAAAAGCTATTCCGTAATAGATATCTTATAAGTATCGTAGTCTACTAGCTAGTGAATAAGGAACTTACGAATATCGACCTATTAGGCAGGCTTCCTCCCTTTAATAGGGTTATAGACTCGATACTAGTAGGTATACTACCTAGACTTTATTAGGGGCGCCAGATACCCACTAATATAATATACTTTCTACCTCATAGTAATAGAGTAACGATAGTCTAGATTAAACCTTTCTTATAGCTCCTTTATAAAGGTCTAAAACTAATCGTAGGACTTACTATCCTATTTCGGCTAGGGGTAGTTAACTCTAGTCTATTTATTATGCTCGCGCCACGGCGAAAACGAACGCCTATGATTTAATAGCGAAAAAGAGTCGTAACGGCGATAACGCTTCCGGGGGTTGGCTAGTAGAAAGTCGTTATCTAGGTCTTCCCCACGTTATAGATAACGCAGCCTTTCTTCCTGTCTTTTTTAAGCTTTTTAGTCGCTAATATGTAATAACATAGCTTCTAATTATTTATCGGTAAGCTCTTTAGACGGAGTATTCTCCTACTAAGGGTTATAATACCCGACTAAATAATTAAGTAGGACCTAAGCTTAGGGCCTAGGGTTAGCCGGGGGTAAGGAAGTCTCTCTTCCTTTCCCTTTTAGATTTCTTAATAATAGGTTAGAATACTTAAGTTAGGGAGGGTAAGCTATTCTTAAGGACTCTCCCTAAGATTAAGGAATAGGCATAGGCTAAAACCGTTTTACTAAACGATATAAGGATAGTAGAATAGTAATAGTAGCGGGACTAGGGGTGCCTAGGAGCTACCTACTAGGAGGTAAAGGGCGGGAGGCTATTATAACGGCGTTACCGTTAGATTCTGTGGGGTTAGAAGGCGGGTCGCTAAGTATAAAGCTCTCGGGTTCTGGTTTAGGACTAGGAGAAGGACGGCGTCTAGGGCCTATATTATAATAAAAGGCGAGTTCCTACTAAGAGGATAACTAGTAAGGTGCTTAATCGAAGTCTGCTAATAGCTTCCGATAATCGTTATACCCGTATAGAAGGGGAGAATAAATAAAATATTATAGGATTTAAACAAAGAGTAAAGGAAGCTATTATAAAAGAAAAAATACGGAGGTCTACTAGTAGACTAAGGGAGGGGGTATTATACTAAGATTATTTATTAAGTTCTTCTAAAATGATATAGACATAAATGTTCTTATTTATAGACCTCTGGGTGCTATCTAATAGGAAGGTATTAGTTATATAATCTCCTCTTAGAGTAACTAAGGGACCTTCGTAAATAAGGTAGCCTGACTATAAAGGCTACCACCCCCTTTATATACTCTAAGCTATCTCTTATATTCCAAATACACAATAAGCCTTGTCTAAACATAAAGCCACCTAGTAGTTAGCACGTAAGCCTCTAGAACCTCTTCACAAGAGGCCTCTATAGCTTATGCGACAAGCTCGTACTAAGCACTAGTAGGAAGCCCAGAACCTAATAACACGAATTAACAAGACCTCTTAATGCCTCCCATAGATAGATTTCTTCTCTAACTAGTTTTATAGTTTTTGCTCGTATTACGTAGCGGTGGTCTCGCATTTCGTGTCTAATTAATTTCCTAATATATTCAAGTAAAAGCTTATAATATTATATTAAACAGGTTAATATAATAGCCTATTTAGTTATTAGAACTAGGGTTTGCCTATAATAATAATAAGCACTGCGTACTGGGTATTTCGCTATATAAAGCGTTATATAGGTACTATTTATATATAGTAGAATATATTCACCCTAGCGATAACTGGGTATAAGGTGTTTAGGAATATATTAAAAAGCTAGCGGAGATTTAGCGGAAGGTCTACGAATACTAAGCGTATACTATAGAGTATCAGGCTCGGCACTATAATAAGCGCTACTAACTCTAATAGTATAAGGTAGCCGATATTATAGGACTATCCACGAATAACTCCCAATTCCGGTAAGGGTTAAAGCTAGCACTATAATATATTCGGGTATAGATAACTAAGAGGATCGGCGAGTAGGTATATAGAGTTCGCTTTCCTGCGTGGTATACAAGGTCATATAATATATTCCCGGTATCCTTATTAGAAACATAGAAAAACCGAGTAGCCGTGTAGCTATCGGCGAAGGATCTCCCGCTTTCAAGGAAGGACTAAGATAAATAGGAGGTAGAAGATATTATTAGTTATAAAGACGAATAAGGTAAGACGTTCCATCTTATAAAGTGGGCGGGTTAGCCAGTAGAGTATAATACGTAGGACGTAGAGGCCACTTAGAAAATGCTCTTGGAATCCGTAAGAGGTACTAGACGTATAAGAAATATATATATAAAAGGTGAGACGATTATAGGGCGTAGGGTCGCCGAAAGGTTATCGGATATCAATAAGAATTAATTCGTAGGTTATAATAAGCTTTCCTTATTAGTAATTAAATAAAATAGAGTTAATCCCGAGCTAATCTTAAAATTATAAACTATTTGTATAAAGTTTAACGCTATTTTAGGCGATTATTACTGGCGATTACTTAGCGAAGAAGTTTAGTTACTAAAATTATAGAAGTCGGTTCTATCGCCGATATTAGTAGCTACGGTATTATTATCGTTATTAATAGCCGACTAAGGGGTAAACTAATAGCGACGAGGCGCCCGACTACGTTATTAAAGCTATTAGTAAAAGGATTATTATCGCTATTAGCAGAAGTAATATAGCCGTGGCGAGTAGCCGTAGAGCGACTAATAAAATAATAAGTTAGAGCGGGGCGTCGAGGGTTATTAATAGCCGCTAAAAGGTCGGTGAGTTTATCTAAGGGCGGGAATACTATAATAAGATGATCACAGACCAATCGATATATAGTCGGACCGATGGCCGCCCACGGACTACCGATCCGAACCTATCTCTGTGCTTTCGTTAAGGGATGCAGTTTAATCCCTTAAGTTAAAGTCTTGGCTTGAAGCCTGCACTTGATTGATAAATATACTGCGATCACTCTGCGATACTAAGCTATCGAGCCTTTTCTGTGATATCTTTTCCTTAACTGAGATCCACGGACTTTCCTTTTATTATAAATGCCTCGAGGCCTCGTAAACGGCCCTTATAGTCGAATAGGCAGTAGCCGTCTATCGCTAGATCCGTGATAAAAGAAATAAGCGACTTAATATCGCGGAGATCGCCCTTATAAAGAGGACGGGTCTAGTCTAGTAACACCGACGCTTCGGCGTTATTAATGTAACTAAGATAATATATAAAATTAACTATTATTATAGAACGCAGGGACGATATCTTATCTAAGATTAATATTCAAGCCTACTAACTATTAGAAACAAATATAGCTGAATAATTAGCGACTAACCTTATATCTTTAGCGGCGAGCTTTTTCTTATTATAGTCTATAACCACGCAGAACTATTTATAGGCCTTAGAAATACACTTATAAGAGCGGCGCCGAGCTATCGGCATTGAATAATTATCTATTGTATAAATACACTTATTATTATTCTATAATAACCACGTAGCACCTAGTATAAAGTCCGGGATCTAGCAACTAATTAGTATAGGAAAAACGCTAAAGGATCGGCGAACCTATAGCGATATATTATTAATAGCCATGGGCGTAGATAATGCAGCGATTAGCGCCTATACCATTGCTAGCCTTATCGAGGTAATCGATACTAATATAAGCGTCTAGTTAATATATATAAATTAAGCAGGAAGCTTCGTCCCTAATACTAGATTCGTAACCTTTATTAGGGCTATACTATAGCCTATAAAGAGTAATCACGACTTATAAATTAACTAACGATATAACGCTATATAATCAATGATAATAATAATAATGATAATAACAATAATTAATAGGGGAAATAGCTAAATAATCGCTGTATAGTCGGCGATTATAATAATAGAAGATAGTTATAAGAGCAAGATCGAGAGCTACGAGGAGAACTAGGCGAAGGAACTATATACCTATTACCGAACGGTTACCTAAGGCTAGGCATAATATCTGTAAATGGTTAGATAACTATAAGTAATAATAATAAGCATCGCGGAGTCTTTATAATAATATCCAGATAGGTTACGAGGTATATGGTCGGCGATAGAACGCCGACGAGTAAGTAAATAAGGAAGCGGCCACTCCTTTCGTTATAGGGTTTTTAATAAGGGCTCGCGTAGAACGAGATAGAGGTAATTAACTGTGATAAAGGCGTAATTAAAGGCATCACGATAAGACGAGTCCACGGGACTAAACTCGCTAAGGGTGGGCAGTATAACGAGATAATCATAGACCTATCGGCATATAGTCGGACTCATAGCCGCGCACGGACCACCGGCCCGAGCCTATCTTATACACGTGATTAAGGGATATAGTTTAATCCCTTAAGCTAAAGTCTTAGTTTAAAGTCAGCGCTTAGGTAACGAATATACTGCGATTACTCTGCGATTCTAAGCTATCGAGCCTTTTCTATAATATATTTTCCTTAACCAAGTCTACGGACTTCCCTTTCGTTACACTTAGACTTAGACCCTTAAATATATATATATATATATATATAACCATATAGGCCGATTATAGAGTCTATTACGTCTTATAGGGTGCTTTTAATTAGCGGAGAGTCCGAACCGCCTTATTCCTTTATTAGGAATTATTAGGAATAGGTAGGAATAGGATTTCTTATGGCGGACAGCCTTATTATTAGATCCTATTAGCTCTCTATACCTAGTATATTATCCTTATACCTAATAGAGATCATAGTACTTAAATATAAATCCAGGTTTATTAGCGACCTAGTATAATTAATCACTGCCTTTATCAGTCTCGGCTTTATTATCTATAAGTTCCTTAGAACTATTAAACTCCTATTCGAAATAAAACAGGTCCTTTAGTTCCTTATTATTCTTATATCCTTTATCCGAGACCTTATTATCGGTAGTAGTGTTTATAGGGTTCTAAGATCGCTTTCGGCGAAAGTTCCTATTTCCGTGCGCTAATTAATCGGACGCATTCTTAGCTAAGCACTGTTAGCCATGTTTGTGTATATAACGGTTTAGCGTTCCTAGGACTTATAGGGCGCGGTTATTCCGGCGGAATTACCCTGGTCCGAGTAAGCGATATTACACTGATAGTGAATAACGATCCGGCGCTAGGGAATATTATTCGGCCTATAGCTAGTAGCGTAAAGCTACGCTACCGTGTTAATCCGGGTACCGGGGAAAAGGCGAATACGCCTAAGAGGATTAGTTTAATATCGATATCCGATCTATTTATAATAGGGTTTACCGGGTAATAAGAACTTCCTAGGCTCTATTAGTATAGTTCCGGTATTATCCTAGTAATATACTAACTAGGCTATTTATAAAGGTAGTCGCTATAGTGTCCGGTTTAGGATAAGGAATAGTGTTTACTAGGTTAGCGTCTAAGCGGTCCTATATAAAAGCTAAATACTTACCTTTAGGCTTATTAGACGCTTTTTTCTTTTTCGGATTACCTTATCTACGAAGATATAGATATTATAGCCGGTAACTATATTATGTAGAGTATATCGCTCGTATCTTAGCTTATACTCGGTTTCCTCTTAAGGCAGTTGGAACCTTTCTTAGAGGGCGGTCTTCTATTTTATAACCATTATTGTTATAGTAAGGTATAAATATCGCCCTTTATTAAGGCTTATACACTATACTAAGGCCTTATCTAATAAATAACGGGCTAATCCGCCGGGAAACGACTTATAGTGCTAAGTACTTAGGCTAGTATACTAGTCTATTATATCTATGAAGCGAAAACCATCTATATAAATCAGTTTAGTTCCTTTGGTGTTAATATCCTAGTTTGTAGTAAAGTATAAGGCAGGCTTAAGATAGCCTAGGGCGTCGGCCTTAGATCTATGTATCCGAGTATTACGCTAACTAAGGCTAGTAAGTAAATCCGATAATCGTATATATAGGTATAGTTCCGGGTGGCTAATATCCGGTATATTCCTTTTAGAGGGACCTACGCCGGGAGGGCTATATCCGGGGGCACTATACCTTAAGGGGCTGCCCGTTGCTATTAGCGTTCCGGATTCCTATTATTCCGGGTTCCGATTTCCTTTATTTAGTCGTAAGGGTAGTATATAATATCAGAGGGCGTAGGACTTATATATTTATTACAGTGGCTTATAGTATCGGCTTAGTGACTTTCTTAGTTAGAGAATAGTATACGGTTATCGGGTATTAGGGTATCGCGCATTTCTTAGGGAGGTTTAGCGTACTTTAAAGAAGGGCTTTCCGCTATATTCTCGGGGAAACTACTAACCGGCTATTTAACTATATTTATAACGGGGCAGATAGAAAGCCATTCCGATCCCTTTACTTTAATCTTTAGTTTCACCGGCAGAGAATCTTAGCTAGTAGTACAGGAGGCTAGCTTCTTTCCCTCTATTATGCTACGGGGTATGACTATAGACTTATAAAGGCTGATATATTCGGGTTGCTTTTTTGATTAATTGTAGAATACTATTAATATTATACTTATAATAAGTGTTAATATTATACTTATAATAAGTAATAATCATAATAATAATAAGTATAATATCTAAGTCAACATTAACAGTATGTGGTTATAGCTATATAACTAGACGTCTACTTTATAACCAGCTTAATCTATACTATAATACTACACGTATTATACGTGTATATATACTTGGCTTATAATATATATTATATAAATATACTAGGTATCGTAAATACGATATATTAGTTACTACTTAACCTAATAACGTGGCGTGATAACTGTCGCGTAGGCTGTTAACGTAACAGTCGCCACTCAATCTTTTAGGGTCTTTTGCCAGGCCCGGATCCAGGAAGAAATCCCAGAAGTCAGCTCTTTACACATATAATATCAGTATTATTATACGTAGCTTTAAGATCGCGTAACAAGCAGTAATTCTACGGATCTACGAATTTAATAGCTCTTTACTTAATTCTTCTCTCTTCCGTATATACAGCCTACTACTCGTAGCCCAATTTATTAAAACGGTATAAGCCCGGGTTAGAAAAGAAGGAAATCTACTCTTTTCTACCGTATTATTCTACCCGAAATACCAAAAAAGACTCCTGCCTTTTTAGGCCATTTTTGCCTATTCAGGCCGGCCTTTTAGTCTCCCCCAGTCGCAGATCCTTATCTCCGACCGTATAAAATTCCCTTTATCGCCTAAAGATAGCTAATCGAATCGAACTATTCGTACCGGTACCACGGTTTAAAGCTGTTTATTCTTCCTAATACGGTCGCCAAGAGCGGTGCTAAGAGGCCAGCTCTTTATTCCTGGCCGGGAATAACTATACGATCGGAATAAGACTCTTTATCACGATCGGATATACTATTCCTTTATTTATAAAGGGACTTTTTAAAAAAGGAGAAAAACAACGATGTCACGGACATAATTCATCGAAGTCAGGGATAGCCTAAACAGGAGGGAATAATATATCTTAATAGTTATAAAGGGGATTAGATAGGGCGTGGTGTTCGGAGATAGGTAGTCGAGTCGGCTCCGGGACTAGTACTATCCGGGTCGGTCTGGTATAGTGTGATAAGGAGGACCACCGATATATAGATCGTGGTCCTAGGGATAACTTTAAGAGGATTCTATAAGGTTCTTAGGGGAGAGGCTCTGGTTATCTATAAAAGGGGTAGGTAAAGCTAAACTCCTGACTTAAAGGTTTAGCGAATAATTTAACTCTTAATTCGACCTATTAGTTTATATTACCTTTTTAATTATCTTATAATATCTCTATACTCTTTATATAAAAAACCCCTAATATATTATTCGCTCTACTATTCTAACGGGTATTATAACCGTTAAGAGTTATAAGTATAATTCACCTCTACTAGTTAGCTAATAAATAACTATACCTCCTCGCACGCGCTTTAGTACTACTCCTCCGGAGGACGGAGATCACGAATCGATTTATAAGTACACGCTATCTCCTAGTCCTAGAAGCGATACCACTACGCCTCTGCCTAGTAAACAGGAGACTATTATCCCGTAGGGCCCTCTAGAGCCGTAGTCAGAACCGTCCTTAGCACCTTAGCGTAAGCCTCCTATAGTCCCTTAGCGTGAAATACCCGCGGCTCCCCCGGTTAATACTATAGAGCCACTATCTTAGCCTTAGTCGGACACGCGTTTTACTATTAAGGAACTAAAGAACTATCCTCTAGATTAACTACTTCCCGAGGAGCTAGACTTCCTCCTAAACCACTATAAGGAATATAAGCAGTAAGAGCGTAAGTTAAAACGTCTAGAAGCTATCTATCGTGGCGAGGATCCGGATATTACCCTACCCCGTCACGGACCCTCGGCGAACCACTATTATCCCTAAGGAGGTCGCGGCGATCTATTTAAGGTAAACCTCCTAAACCTAAAGTAGGATAGTAAGTTATACGATTAGTTTAGAACCTTTATAGAAGAGATTAAGGAACGCTTTTACCTTAACCCCGCTAGCTTTATAATAGAGGCGAAGAAGGTCTACTTTACCGCTAGCTGCCTTAAAAGAAATATAAAGTCCTATTAGCGAGCCTATTAGAGGAGGACCTACGGTTCTTTAATAAAGGCGATATAGGCTAAGCTAAAGACCTTCTTAACCGAGTAATTAGTTAATAGTAAGACTCGCGAGTTATTAGTTACGGAATAGATCTTTTTAGAATAGACCTCTTAGTAACCCGGTTAAACCTATAATTAATTTCTTAATAAGTTAGATTCTTTATTTAATAAGGTATCTATCCCCTTTCCCGATAAGTAGCGTATATAGTTTATTATATCTAAACTAAATAGACCTCTACGCGATTAAATTATTACTAGGATTCTGCCTAAGACCTTCTAGGAGCTAAACGTCGTGGCTTACTAGGCTAAGGTCACGTTATTTTATAAGGGTAAACCGTCTAATCAGGACCGCGGCTATTATACACACCGTGATCAGGGTTATAAAAGGAAGCGCGGGACTAATAGTAAACCCTCGGTATCCTAAGCCAGTGGCTCTTATAAAGACTCGCCTATACCCCCTATGACTATAGCCGCGGCTATTACTATTACCCCTGCCTAACCGCGGGATAACCCTAGCGGAACCTTAGAATTCTCGGGCCCTCGGAAATATTACGAATACGGAGATAAGGGCTATATTCGACTATTTTACCCTCGCCTACGGAATAGGCGGGCCGGCTAAAGTTCTACCTTAGCTACTAACCCTAATCAGGAGGCTATAGCCCCTAATCGATCCACTTTAGGTTAGGTATAGGCCTTACCCTAACCCTTATAGGGTTAGGCCTAGGATAACGCGCTATTAGAGTCGGACCCTCCCCTTAGTCTAGTACGGGTAAAGCTTAATATACGACTAAATAGTGGATAGGACCGTCGAGTTATAATTCTAGATAGCGTTACTAACTTCGATATTATCGATAAACGTATAGTGCCCCCTAATAAAATAATTACTAGACCCCCTAAGGAGGTTAGGTGGTTAAATAAAGAATATATAACCTAGATACTCGGATCGATCTTATCTATAGTTCGGATTATAGATAGTTAGAATCGTACGCGGATATAGTATATAGAGTTATATATTATGGATTTAGGTAAAGATATATTAGAGGTTATCCTCGGGATCCCTTAGTTAACTAAGCATAACCTAATAGTTAACTAGGTAGAAAAGAGTTAGACGTTTTTGATTTAGAAAGAGGAGTTAAAGTTTATAGGTTTATAGAAGAAGTTAAAGAGGGCTACGAATAGGGCTAAGGTGACCGTTATACTTATTAGGTCTTAGGTAGCGCGGGTTAGCCGTGTCTAAGCTTACGTCTTAGAGGACACGACCACGCCTACTCCCCTACCTAAACCACTACCCGAACCCCCGGAGGACCCCTTACCCGTGGGTTAAGAGGAGTTATTAGTAGCTATACTAGAGTAGTATTATAAGTTCTTAGATATATTTAATATAAAGGAGGCCGGTAAGCTGCCTAGTTATTATTAATAGGACCATAGAATCGAGTTAAAGGAAAGGAAGACGCCCCTGTTTAGGCCGATTTATTTATTAGCGGAGGAGGAGTTAGCGGTGTTATAGGAGTACTTTTAGGGCGCTCTCGCTAAAGGTTAGATTCGTTACTCTACTAGCCCTACGGGTACTCCTATTCTTTTTATACCAAAAAAAGGTAGGAAGGTAAGACTATATATAGATTATCGGGGGTTGAATAAGGTTACTTATAAAGACTATATACCGCTCCTATTAATATATAAGATTATAGACCGGCTTTTATTATTAAAGGTCTTTACTAAGCTAGACCTTAAGGATACCTATTATCGACTTCGTATATAACCCGGCGATAAGTAGAAGATAGCTTTTATAACGAAAGGAAAGTCCGTAGACTTTAGTTAAGGAAAAGATATCATAGAAAAGGCTCGATAGCTTAGTATCGTAGAGGGATCGCAGTATATTCGTTAACTAAGCGCTAACTTTAAACTAAGACTTTAACTTAAGGGATTAAACTGATCCCTTAACGTACGTATAGTGATAGGTTCGGATCGGTGGTCCGTGCGCGGCTATCGGTCCGACTATATACCGACGGGTCTGCGATTATCTTATTATACTGCCCCCCCCCTAATAAGTCTGGTCCTATAGACTCGTAGTATCGTGATACCTTTAATTACGCGTTTATCGTGATTAATTATATTTATCTGGTTCTATACGAGCCCTTATTAAAACCCGTAGGGAAAAGAGTGGCCGCTCCTTTATTTACCTGTTCGTTAGCGTTTTATCGCCGACTATATACCTTATAATTTATCCGAATATTACTATAGAAACTCCGCGATACTTATTATTATTGCCTATAGTTATCTAACCCTTCGCGGATATTATGTCTAGCGTTAAGTAACCGTTTAGCAACGAGTATATAGTCCTATCACGTAATTTTCTTTATAGTATTTGATTTCCCTCCTATAACTATCTTTCTTTTATTATAAGCGCCGATCGTTTAGCGATATTTTCTTATTACCTTTTTATTAATTACCTTTATACTTTCGCCGACCGTTCGCTATTCTATCGTTATATCTAACGTTTCCCTATAAGTGGTTATCGCTATAAGCGAAAGGCCGTTTAACGAGGATCAGGAATAGTTTAGCGTTATCGATAAGGCGCCGTGCTAGCGCTACGTTACTTACTTAGGTAGCTATATCGAAGTTAAATACTTTGATAAATCTACTAGCCGAGTAAGCGCTAGCCGTTACGTTACTTACGTTTATAATTAGTAATAGTATACCGCCGTATATTCGATAATCTTTCGGTGTTTCCTATTACTTTATACTAATTTTTTTTTATTAGATCCCGGAGTTTTTAATAGGCGCTGCTTAGCTGCTCTAAAACTATAATAAGCGTATACTTAATAAAAACAACGATTTAACGCCGATATAGCGCTAGCGTGCCTACGTATATATTTCTAATACCTATAAATGGTTTTAGGCGGTCGTCCTACGGGGCGATCGCGAGCTTCCCGTCAAAGCTATAAGTTCCTATTTTCGCTAAGCGTTCGGCGGCCTTATACTAATTATTAGTAGAATTAGTAGCTTTTCCTGGACAAGGTTACTTCTCTGCGTTCGGTTATAATATTAGAATTTATATACCGCCTTCGCCGTATTACTAATATCAACGCTATAGTCCTCCTAGACTAGATTCGTCCGCCTTATAAGGACGACTTACGGGATATTATATCCTTTTAGCGTTACCTCGCCGACTTACGTGCTATATATCGTCGCGCCTATCCTAATAAGGATAACTAGGAGGGTATCGAGGCCTTCCCCGCCCTGCCTAGTCTCGCCGCCTTATTAGCGGCTATTAATAAGCCTTACTATCCCTTTCTTGGATATCGTTTTGCCGGGCGCTCCGCGGCTGCTTGTTGTACTTATACTCCCCGCCCCGTCCGCTAACTCCTTACCGTCGAGCCGGCGCCGATTAACGGACCTATTTATCCTCCTTACCGCCGCGTATCCGCTACCTTATCCTCTATGGCTATTAACGATACCGATACCGAGGGTATCCCCGGTCCTGTCCGGCCTAATAGCTAGTATCGTGCGTCCGGCGCTTTATTATCCGGTAACTTTAACGATTCTTTTTATAGTTTCGATAACTAATAATTTTTTTTATTCGCTAAGTATTCGCCGGTAATAATCGCCCGAAATAGCGTTAAACTTTATACGGATAGTTTTATAATTTTAGGATTAGTTAGGGCTTAACCTTATTTTATTTAGTTTTTATTAAAAGGAAAAAGGTTATTATAACCTATAATTAAGTTCTTATTTTTATATCCGACGACCCTTTAGCGCCTTATACTATCTCGTAGTTATCCTACTTTTTATATACATGCTTTTTATACTTTTAGTACCTCTTCTAGATCCCTAGAGCGTTTTCTAGGTGGTCCTTTAGTTCCTAGGTATTATACTTTACCGGCCAGCCTGCCTACTCTATAAAATAACACGTTTTCCCTTATTCTTCTTTATAACTAACGATATCTTCTACCTCCTATTTATCTTACTCCTCCTCTAAAAGCAGGAGATCCTTCGCCGAAGGCTCTACGGCTACTCGGTCTTTCCACGGTTCTAATAAGGATACCGGGAATATATTATATATCCTCGTATACTATAACGGAAGGCGAACCCTATATACCTACTCGCCGATCCTCTTAGTTACTTATACCCGAATATATCACGGTGCTAGCTTCGACCCTTACTAGAATCGGAAGTTCCTTATAGATAGCTTAACGATATCGCCTACCTTATATTACTATAGCTAGTAGCGTTTATTATAATACCGAGCCTAGTACTCCGTGGTATACGCCTAGTATTCACGGACCTTTCGCCGAACTTCCGCTAGCTTCTTAATACGTTCTTAAACGCCTTATACCCGGGTATTACCCCTAGGGCGGATATATTCTACTATACGTGGATAATACCCGTATAACGCTTTATACGGCGAAATACTAAGCGAGGAATACTCGCTATTATTATAGGCGAACCCCGCTTTTAATAACTAAACAGGCTATTATATCGTTATATCGCCGGCGATCGTTTATAGGTACTTAATTAGGAATTAATATATTCGTTCCGTCTAACTATCCGTTTATAGGTAGTATATAGTAGATAGTCGCTAAGCGTTTACCCGTTTATAGTAAAACTCTATCTAAAACTAACTAGCAAATAGCTTATCCTGGTCTATTACTATACCCTCCGGGCTACTAAATCGGCACTTAACCTCCCTATATAGTAACGCCGTTAGTTAGGGTGCTATTAGGTCCTTCCGCGTAGGAATAAACAGGGTATACTTTATATACCGGTCGATAACCACTAAAATAGCGTTATACGTTTACTTATCGGCCCCTTTTATAGGCGGCAGACCTATAATAAAATCTATACTAATCTCTTAGAGTGAATATATAGGTAATAGCAGCGTTTATAGCTAACCGTACGGCTTATATTATAGCACCCATGCCCCTTAACACGCCGAATATACGGCGACGTAATCACGAACATCCGCCGCTAAGTCTACCTAGTAGAACCTTCCTAAAATCAGCTTAAGCGTTTTATTTACTCCTATATACCCGGCTTAGGGGTTATCGTGGTGCTATTATAGGACCTCCGCCCGTAGGGCGCCCTATACAGGTAGTACTAACTATCCCTTAAATAGTAGTATATCCTTATCTCCAAGAGAGTACCCCGCTCTTTTTCCGGTCCCTCGGCGAATATTCTTAATTAAGGATATATAATCCGGGTTAGTGGTCTATAGCCCTCTAACCAGATCTTTTAGTTCTTTACTAATAGTACGCCGACCTGCCGTTTTATTCCTAGCTAGCTCTCTAGCTATAGAATATAGGATATACTAATCCGGTATTATAATAACCCTAGCCTTATTAGCCTCGGGCGTCGGCGATATCTTATCGGCGACCCTTCGCTAGGTAATCGCCCTATACCCTATATCTTATATTCGGGAGCGGGTAATAGCAGTAATAATAACACGCCGGGTGCCGTTAATAGGATATAGGGGTTATAGCCCTTTTCCGTCCTTATATTCTCTTAAGCTAGGCAGGGCCCCCTTTTATAGAGTCTATACCCGCTTATATTTACTAGGCCTATATTCGGGTAGCGTTACCTAAGCGGCTTAAACGTATACGATCTTTACCGCGTTACTTATTAGGTAGATACTCGTGATCCGTTAACGAACGCTTATCGGGAGGTCGCTAACTAGTTATAACCTTTACGATAAGGTAGGAAGTACGTTATTATATAGCGTTTTATCTATTATATAATCCGGTTATCTCGATAAGCTATCTGCCGGGTTCGTCTTACCCGGGCGGTATTAAACCTCGAAATCGAATAACGATAATCGGTATACCTATCTAGTAAGCCTTCCACGAAAGTCCCGCGCCGGCGCGTTTAGCACGCCTTTAAGCGCCTAATAGTCCGTTAGCATGGTAAACGCCTACCCCGTGCCTTTAAGATAGTAACGCTAATACTTAAGGCTTTCTACTATAGCTAATAGCTCCTGCTATCCTATACCTTATCGTTACTCCGTCTTAGAAAGCTTCCGCGAGAAATAGGCGACCGGTCGCTATCCAGTATTATACTTCTAACTCAGGATCCCGGAAATAGCCTTATTCGAGGCGTCCGTTTTAACCTTTATATCTAGTACTAGATTCTAGTGCTATAGAATAGTCGCCGATCCGAAGGCAACCTTTAGTAATTTAAACGCCCGCTTAGCGTTATCCGGGAATTCGAAAGGTCCTTTCTTTTTACCCGCCTAACTACCCTTTAATAGCGTAGTTAACGGCGTTATAACTCTAGAGTACCCTTTAATAATCCTCCTATAGAAATTAGTAAAACTAAGGAAAACTTAGATATCACGAAATAACTCGGGCGCCGGCTACTCGGCGACCGTATATACACGTCCCGGGTCTATTATAATACCCTCGCGGGTTACTATAAACTCTAGGAAATCTACTCGGTTATAGTAAAATACGTACTTTAATAGTTTCGCGTATAGCTAGGCCTTATAAAGCCGATCTAAAACCTTCTTTAGGTCCTTTATATACTATTCCTTTAATATAGAATATATAAGGATATCGTCGAGGTAAGCGATATAATATATATATAGTAAACCGGCGAGTACTTAGTGAATATACGCCTAAAAAGTAGCCGGAGTATTTATTAGCCCGAATAGTATAACCGTATACTTATAATAGCCGTATCGCGTTCTAAACGCCGTCTTCTAGCGGTCTTCTTTTTTAATCCGGATCCTATAATAGGTATCCCGGATATCCACCTTAGAAAAGTACTTTACCCCGGCGAGCCTATCTAATAGTTCGCCGACTAGGGGTAGAGGGTACCTATTCTTAATCGTTATAGCGTTTAGACCTTAATAATCGACGTAGAGCCGTAAGCTGCCGTCCTTCTTAGGCACGAATAGCACCGGTAAGCCTATAGGGCTCGTCGACTATTAAATACGACCGCTCGCTATCCCTTCGGCGATATACTTCTTTAGCTCCTCTAGCTAGGCTCGAGATAAGGGATATAACGGCCCGAATAGTGGTTCCTTCCCTTCTTATAAGTTAATCGTGTATTTAGCGTCCTTTAGTAAGGGCGGCTCCTTCGCGGCCTACTCTGAAAATATATCCTAGTAGTTAGCGATTTCCGGCGGTAGTTCGACGACTAGTCCGTATATCACCTTATTATCTATAAACGGGATAGTTATATCGGGTATCCCTGGTATAACTATAGTAGCGGTAGCGATATATATAATATATACCTTTACCCGCTTTTTAATAACCTTGTAAGCCTAGAGCTCGGGGTCTATAATTAAAATCGGCCCGTAAATAAACGTTCGGCGAGCCGTATTAATTATAATACCTTCCTAACCTATACTGTTGTAGAGGGGCAGACCCGTGTTCCGGGTCTGGACGTTATGGATATTACGTGACCACGTACTTAGTCCTAGAGATCTGGTCTTGTATGCGGCTATTCTTCGGAATAGACCCACTATATCTAGCTAGCTTTTCGTCCGATCTTTTATGATCGTTACCTATTACCTATTATAATTATAATTTATATTATCCTTCCCTTTTTGGTTATCTAGACGTTCTAGATGATCTAGAAGAGCTGACCGTAGGCCCGCCTGCCTATCTAGCTATTTGTTCCCCTGATTAGACCACTGCCGACCCTTCTAGAGGCCCGGCGACCGTCTCCTCGGGACCCTAGCTTTAGATACGGACCCGTGACGAGCCTGACCCTTCCCTTCGGCTAGCCTATTGGTTGGTTGTTTGTTTTAGCCCTAGCGGAGCCGTTCTGTATAGTAACGGCTTCGCCTTTCTTTAATTAGTGCTCGGAGGCGGATATAATCGGCGTAGGAGATTATAATCCTGCGCACGAGGGTAGTTCCGGCCTGCCTAAACGAACGGCCTGTTATATTATTAATTACGATACGGTCACGGTTTTCCCTTAAGTCTTTGGTCTTAAGTCTTCGGTTTTAAGCTTTTTAAGTCTTTGAGTTTTGAGAGATTTGGTTACGATAGAGCTTTGGTTTTAATATAGTCTTAGTCACGATACAGCTTCGGTTTTGGATATAGCTTCGAATACGATACGGTTTTAGATACGATATAGCTTTGGTTATAGACTTTCCCTTTAATAGCGGCCGAAGGGCTTAGGTTAAGGCCCGGAAGAATAGCGCGTTACGTGGGCAGCACTAGAAAAAAAAGAGGTTACGATACGAGTTCTGATTCCGGCTACGATACTTTATTAATAAATATAATAAAAACGCTAAAAACAGTGTCCCGGGGCCCGAGTCTCCGGAAGAGCGATCCTGATAGTGCTTTGGAAGAGCAGAGGCTGCCTGCTTATTAGTAATAGCTATAAACTATCCCGACGCAGAGACTGCCTATAGATTAATAGTCCGATACTAGTTCCGATTCGGTGGGTCCTAGTACCACGGATCCGGAAGAGCAGAGGCTGCCTGCTTATTAATAGCCGCGACCTATCCCGACGTAAAGACTACCTGTATACTAATAGTCGAATATAAAGAGGAAGGTATTATAACGATATCGCGGAAAAAGGAGGATATAATACTAGGACGGTTAGCCTCCTCGAGGTGGTCGCGTATAGGATACGTTCCTATTACTCTTAATCGGGTTAACCTATTATTTTAAGGTCCTTATAAGAGTCGTACTTTATAGCTATAAAGGAGCCTTAGATAAGCTCTACGCTCTAAGGTTTAGCCGCGATATCTCTTTACTATAGTTTACTTTCCGTTTATCTAATTAGACTAACGGTAACGTCGCTGGATATAGGTAGCCCTCCGTTCCGGGTAGCCGAAGTAGTAGTCGGAAGAGCCGCCGCCGCGGTAAAAGTACGACTCCACGGAAGAGTCCTGTTTAGTAAAAGAGTCCTACCGCCTAGTATATTCCTGTTTGCCTAATTAGGTGCTATTCCTGCGGTTAGGATAGTCACCGTCGGCGTATATACCCGGAAAGGAAGAGCCCTATTAGCTCTATGATCCGGAAGAGCTATGATAGCTCCGCGCTTTAGAAGAACTAGCGCGTTAGTTCCGTTGATCCTGTTATTCCGGCGTTAAGCTCCTATACTAGCTTTGTTACGCCTAAAGCTTCGAAGAGCTTTATTACCTCTACCGATTCCGTGGTATCGGTTCCGAAGAGTCCCCCCGCCGTGGACTCTATGATAAAGGAACCTACTATTACCGTTACTACCGCCCCTCCTATTCCTCTAGTCCAGAGTCCTCCCGTGGACTCTATAAAGGAGAAGAAGACGCTTACTGTTCCTATAGCGGAAAAGAGTCCTCCTATAGACTCCACCGCTCCCGCTATTCCCGCCGTTCCCTTTACTCCGGCGCCGAGCTCCTATACTAGCCCTATTACCCTCGCCGTAAAGAAGAGCCCTATTAGCTTTATAGTTCCGAATAGTCCTCCTATAGACTCTACCGATCCCGTTAATTAGCCTTTTAGCCTGCCTCCGGGCTTAGAAGATAAAATATAGGCGTATATCGATAAGTATACGGTAGAGGACGAAGAAGAGGAGCGGCGATATATTATAGGCCTGCCTCCTGCTATAAAGACCGAGGATATTATTACCGATCCGTTTATTAACCTCCTTACCCGCCTACCTAAGTAGACGGGTTTCCTTCTACTTAATAGCTTCGAAAATCCGTATCTATAGTAGTATATAGGCTATTATAGTCTATTAAGCCGGCTATAAATCAAAGAGTTATTCGGTAGCTCCCTTAAAAAGGAGGTAAAGATAGTAGAGGTATAAGCTTTATAGCAGGTAATTAACGTAATAGAAGCAGAGGTGTAGCGAAAGCAGGGCCTTTATAATTAGGCGTTAAGGTAATCGTTTTTAGGAGACAAAGATATTCGTGAAGTTATAAGAGCTCTAGCTCTTAATAGCCGTTAACGTTTTTTTTTTTTTTTTTTTTTTTTTTTTAAAGTGGATTTGCCTCTAGGGCTAAGGGATTTTTAATCCTGTTTTTCCTTGCTATCTTCCTCCCTCCTCCTACCTCTCTTCCCTTTTTTCCTTTTCCCGCCTTTTCCCTTTTTCCTCTTTTTCCCTCTACCTATTCCTTTACCTAATCAGGGTAATAGTATCGTTTTCGGAAATAGAAGTTATGCGTGGAGTCCGTGGGAGCTGCTTTTCTAGTTCCTAACGGGGGCCGCGTCTTTTAATCGACGGGGGCCGCGCCCTTATTTATAGACTCGTATCTAACTAAGGCCGCGTCTTTTTTTAATTACGCCCTAGAGCCGGATTTTTTTTTCCTAACGCTGCTCTATTAACCTAATCAGGATCTTTTTAGTGTTTTTAGGTTATTTAAAAGCTGCCCTTAAGGGGGACCTCTTCGTATAGCTTTAGGGCCGATAGATATAGAGTCCTGCCCTTTCCCCGATTTTAGCCTCTTTTCTTTTCCTTTTAGAAAGCTATACGCGTAGGAGCTTTTTCGTATAGCTTTAGGGCCGATAGATAACTAGGCCTAGGGCCTAGCCTATAAATCTATAGGAGCCTACTGATTTTTTAGCTTTTTTACCCACCACTTTACCTTTTCCTTAGACTATATCTTTTATAGTTCTTTATTATTTCTTTCGCCTATAGCTATATTAGCCTGATTAGAAGAAGACGAGTCGAACGGCTCCGATTTTAATTAACTTAGCCTACTGGTTATTAAGTTATATATAGGTTAGTTTAGTGGTACGCGTTAGATATCTTCCCCCCGAAGAAGACTATATGCCACTAATCCCGCTTACTCTTTTTAGATCTTAATCCTGCCTGCTATTTTCTGCCGGCAGAGTCACCACGAGCTTATCCTACTTACTTTTTTCCTTATTTTTCCTCTTTTTCCTACTCTTTTTATTACTCTTCTTTTCCTAATATCTTCGTTCCTCTAATTAGCCCGAGCCTAATCCTACCTGCCTATAGTTAATTCGATTAATCCTATTAATCCCGTTAATCCTGCTTTTTCTTCCTATTCCTTTAAGCCTAGCCACGAATTCTGCCGCCTCGAAGATCCTACCGCGATTCCTACCACAAGACCCGATAAACCGACCTATTATACCGCCGAAAAGATCTAACCTGCGTGCTTTACGCCTACAAACTAAGAAGTGGACTACCTGCCTTATAGGTAGTGGAAAGAGATAGATATACTCTGCGTCGCCTAGTTCTGCGTTCTGCGTTATTAATCTTTTATTAAGGCCGCCGCGTTACCTTATTCTAGTAGTTATAACTAGGAACCGAAGAGGCCGTTACCGCCTGCCCTATATATGCGTTCGTCGTTATAGTCTTCTCGAAGACTATACTAAGGCCGCCGCCTATTTTACCGCCGCTTACTATTACTACCGCCGCCGCTACCTGGCTTACGTACGAAGGACCTACGAGGTCACCTCTCTCTATAAGGTCACCGTCCTTTAAGCCTACGTCTTCGAGAGACGTCTTTAGGAATACACGCGCGAGGAATAAAGGACTATTACTGGACTGCTTATAGATACCCTAATTAGGGTAATAGAGATATATTATAGACGGTTACTGTTTATGTTTATGTTAAAATTATTAAGACTATAAGGTGTGGCTTAATAATTTAGGGCCGATTATAGAGGGGTAGACCCGTGTTCCGGGTCTAGACGTTATGGATATTATATAACCACGTACTCGGTCCTAGAGATCTGGTCTTATATACGGCTATTCTTCGGAATAGACTTATTATATCTCGCTAGCTTTTCGTCCGATCTTTTATAATTATCACCTATCACCTATTATAATTATAATTTATATTATCCTTCCATTTTTGGTTATCTAGATGTTCTAGACGATTTAGAAGAGCCGACCGTAGGCCCGCCTGCCTATCTAGCTATTTATTCCCCTGATCGGACCACTGCCGACCCTTCTAGAGGCCCAGCGACCGTCTCCTCGGGACCCTAGCTCTAGATACGGACCCGTGACGAGCCTAACCCTTCCCTTCGGCTAGCCTATTAGTTGGTTGTTTGTTTTGGCCCTAGCGGAGCCGTTCTGTATAGTGACGGCTTCGCCTTTCTTTACTGTTATTTAAAAATAGTAATTATCCGGTACCCTTAGGTCGATCCGTATATAGGAAGACCCTTTTTAGTAGGCGTGGCCGTCCTTCTACGTCTAGCAGATAAAAAGCTAAGCCGTACGCTCCGCGAACCCTCGCCGGGCTACTATCAAAGCCTTTAATCTCTAGAGTCTCGACCTCTAGAAGCGGTTTTAACCCTAGGCGTTCCATTAACACCGGGCTAATAATATCTACCTACGTATAGGTATCTAAGTCCACGCTAAACTTAATCTCCTTTCTATAACGGATCACTATCGCTATAGATCTTATTACCTCGCTAACTATAATCGCTAGCCGGTTATCGGGTATAGGTCCGGCCCCCTTATTACCTACGCCGACTCGTTTCCTAATAAATAGAGTTCTTTAACCCGAATATTATTATTAAGGTCGTTATATATAGCGTGTATATTACTAACACGGGTATAAGCCTTCGCCGCCTTATCGTCGGTTATCCGATATTCCTTATTACTATAATAGTCCTTAGAATAATAACCCTTTTTGCCGTAGTTATAGTACTCGCCTATAAAGGCACGCGTACTAGGCTGCGCTTATAAGGGCTCCGGGCCCGGGGCCTTTTAACCCGTTAGGGGCGCCCCCTTCGAGTCTGCCTTGCCTGGCTTAGCGGGCGTACGCCGGCCCGTTACCGGAGTGCTTACCCGGCTTTAGCGACTATCCGAATACTAAAAGTTCGATAAAGTCCTTTTACGGCTAGTATCCGACCGCTTACTACTCGCCTTCTCGATAAGGCTTATATCCTAGAATAGCTACGCCTCTTAAGCTAGCGTCACGGCCTTATCTAGTTTAGTCTTCCGCTCTTATATCTTATCCTTAATACGCAGGGGTAGTCGACTAAAATAGTCGTAGGCACGCTCTTCGCTTCCCCTTATCTCCTAGCCTAATAGCCTATACAGGTTATCCTACTATTCGAATAGCTTTATTAGCGTTATATCACCGGTTATTCGTAGCTTACGAAGTTCCTTACGGTAATAGTACCATTATATATCCCGGGATAGATACTCTCGCTAAATAAACGCCGTATAGTCGTTCTAATTCGGGTTAGTAATCTTCTAGGCGTAGTGCCTCTAGGACGTCTAGAAGGTATATTCGAGCTTTATTAAAGCCTATTCGATCTGCTATAGCACTAGGGCACTAGGTCTAAACTAATTCCTAGCCTTAATCGCTACTAACGAATTATCGATTTCTATAACTATAAATAATTCTTTAATTAGCTTATAATTATATACCGGCGGTTTTTCGTAATCGCGCCGGGGCGCCGGTTTTTCCGCGAGCTTCTTTATAATTACTCGGTTAATCTTGCTTTATTACTAGAGATATTAGGAAAATATCGTAATTAATACCTTTTACGTTAATATCGAGGGGCCGGCGACGGATCGCCGATTAACCTACGAACCACTATCTTTAGGACTAAGCGTAACCGGCGTATCCGTGGACCCCTTGTTTTTATCCGGTCCCTACTCGGGTACCGTCGTTATTAATTTCGGTACGACGGGCGCCTGCTTAGCGTCCTTATTAGCTCCCCCCGGGGGGACGCTCGTTCCTCGAGTCCTTCTTGGTGGTATCTTCGGCCTAATTACCTTAAAGGTATGGAAGTTAAAGAATTATAATAAAAGGAAAGTCCGTAGACTTTAGTTAAGGAAAAGATATTATAGAAAAGGCTTAATAGCTTAGTATCGTAGAGGGATCGTAGTATATTCGTTAACTAAGCGCTAACTTTAAACTAAGACTTTAACTTAAGGGATTAAACTGATCCCTTAACGTACGCATAGTGATAGGTTCGGATCGGTGGTCCGTGCGCGGCCATCGGTCCGACTATATGCCGACGGGTCTGCGATTATCTCGTTATAGCTTTTAGGACTCGCTATAGTTATTTCGAGTACTTAGTTATACCTTTTAGGCTTATTAATACCCTAGCTAGTTTTTAACGGTATATTAACTAAGTATTAAATAGGTTAGTCGATACGATTTATATAGTTTTTCTAAACGATATCTTAATTTATAGTAAGGACCTTAAGGTTTATCGAGTATATATTAAGGAGGTTTTAGGGAGGTTAAGGGAGTAGTCGCTATACGCGAATCTAGAGAAGTGTGTGTTTAGGACTTAAGAGGTAGAGTTCTTAGGGTTTATTATTAGAGTGGATAGGGTTTATATAGACTAGTCCAGGGTTAAGGCTATCCGCGATTAGTAAGAGCTAAACTTAGTAGAGACTATCTAAATCTTCCTGGGTTTTACTAGGTTCTACCGGCGTTTTATTAAGAACTACTTAAAGATTACGGCGCTACTCTTAGACTTAACGAAGAAGAGTAGAGTAAAGGGTGTGTTCGTGTTATTTATTAGGGAGAAGGAGGCTTTTAACGAGTTATATTAGAGGCTTTAGGAGGCTCCGGTTTTATAGTATTTCGATCCTAAGTTACCTATTCGACTAAAGCCGGATATATCGGGGTTTATTTTAGGGGCGGTAATTAATTAGTATATAGATCGGGTATTATAGAGGGGCAGACCCGTGTTCCGGGTCAGGACGTTGGATATCACGTGACTACTCGGTCCTAGAGATCTGGTCTTATATGCGGCTATTCTTCGGAATAGACCCACTATATCTAGCTAGCTTTTCGTCCCATCTTTCACGATCATCACCTATTACCTATCATAATCATAATTTGTATCATCCTTCCCTTTTTGGTTATCTAGACGATCCAGAAGAGCCGACCATAGGCCCGCCTGCCTATCTAGCTATTCGTTCCCCTGATCGGACCACTGCCGACCCTTCTAGAGGCCCGGCGACCGTCTCCTCGGGACCCTTAGCTCTAGATACGGACCCGTGACGAGCCTAACCCTTCCCTTCGGCTAGCCTATTAGTTAGTTGTCTGTTTTAGCCCTAGCGGAGCTATTCTGTATAGTAACGGCTTCGCCTTTCTTTAATTAGTACTCGGAGGCGGATATAATCGGCGTGGGAGATCATAATCCTGCGTATAAGGGTAGTTCCGGCCTGCCTAAACGAACGGCCTATCACGTTATTAATACGATACGGTCACGGTCTTCCCTTTGAGTCTTTGGTCTTAAGTCTTCGAGTCTTGTTTTGGATACGGCATAGCTTTGGTTACGGTATAGTTTTAGACACGGCATAGCTTCGGTTTAAGATACGGTTTTAGATATAGCTTCGGATACGGTATAGTTTTAATTTATCCTCTAATAGCGGCCGAAGGGCTTAAGTTAAGGCCCGGAAGAATAGCGCGTTACGTGGGCACCAGAAAAGAAGTAAAGGATTTTGATACGAGTTCTGATTCCGGATATGATACAGTAATAACTATAAAAACAATAAAAATAGTTTCCCGGGGCCCGAGTCTCCGGAAGAGCGATCCTGATAGTGCTTCGGAAGAGTAGAGGCTACCTACTTACTAATAGCCCCGAACCACCCCGACGCAGAGACTGCCTGCAGATTAATAGTCTAATACTAGTTCCGATTCGACGGGTCCTAGTACCACGGATACGGAAAAGCAGAGACTGCCTGCTTAGAAAGAATAGTCCCCTAAACCGACGCAGAGGCTGCCTGCTTATTAATAGCTATAATCTATCCCGACGCAGAGACTGCCTGTATATTAACAGTTAAATATAAAGAGGAAGACGCCTTGGCGTTGTAAGAGGAGGATATATACCGGTGGACGCGCGTGGGATACGTTCCTGTTCCTCTTGATCGGGTTGACCTGTTGTTTTAAGGTCCTCGCGAGAGTCGTATTAAGGGCGTGTGAAGGAGCCCTGTAAGAGCTATACGCTCTATGATCGGAAGACTCTTTGCCGTTTGCTTCCTGTTTGTCTGATTAGACTAACGGTGACGTTGCTTATGGGCAGCCCTCTATTCCGGGTAGCCGTAGTCCGAGCCGAAGTAGTAGTCGGAAGAGCCGTAGTCGCCGCGGCAGAAGTACGACTCCACGGAAGAGTCCCGATTAGCAGAAGAGTCCCGCCGCCCGGCACGATCCTGTTCGCCTGATCAGGTGCTATTCCTGCGGTTAGGATAGCCACTATCGGCGTACGTGCCCGGAGAGGAAGAAGAGCCCCGTTGGCTCTATGATCCGGAAGAGCTCCCGTGATAGCTCCGCGCTTTAGAAGAACTAGCGTGTTAAGTCCGTTAATCCTGTTATTCCGGCGCCGAGCTCCCGTGCTAGCTCTGTTACGCCCGAGGCAAAGAGCTCCCGTGCTAGCTCCCCTGCCTTTACCGACCCCGTGGCACCGGTACCGAAAAGTCCTCCCGTGGCCTCCGTGATAAAGGAGCCTGCCGCCCCTCCTCCCGTTCCCCTGGTTTAGAGTCCTCCCGTGGACTCTATGGAAGAGAAGAAGACGCCCACTGTCCCTATAGTGGAAAAGGGTCCTCCCATGGACTCCACTACTCCCGCCGTTCCCGCCGTTCCCTTTATTCCGGCGTAGAGCTCCCGTGCTAGCTCTACCGCCTCCACCGATTCCGTGGCGCCGGTTCCGAAGAGTCCTCCCGTGGACTCCGTGACGAAGGAGCCTGCTACCGCCCCTCCTATTCCCCTATTCCAGAGTCTTCCTATAGACTCTACTATTCCTATCGATTAGTCTGCCTCTGCTCCGCTTAATTAGCCTTTCCACCTGCCTCTAGGCTTAGAAGAGGAAATATAAGTATATATCGATAAGTATACGGCTAAGGAAGAAGAAGAGGAGCGGCGATATGCTATAGGCCTACCTCCTGCCGTGGAAGCTAGTCCTGATCTGTTCGTGAACCTCCTTGCCCGCCTACCTAAATAGACGGGTTTCCTTTTACCTGACACCTTCGAAAATCCTTATCTATAGTGGTATATAGGCTACCATAGCCAAAGCCGGCCATATATCGAAGAGATATTCGGCACCTCCCTCGAAGAGGAGGTAAAGAGGGTGGAGATTTAAGCTTTATAGCAGGTGATTAACGTGATAGAAGCAGAGGTGTGGCGAAAGCAGGGCCTTTATAATTAGGCGTTAACGTAATCGTTTTTAGGAGACGAAGATATTCGTGAAATTATACGAGCTTTTTCTAGTTCCTAACGGGGGCCGTATTAGTGGATTTACCTCCGGGGCCAAGGGACTTTTTCCTTACTGTCTTCCTCCCTCCTTATACCTCTTTTCCCCTTCCCTCTTTTCCTCCCGCCTCCTTTCCCCTTTTCCTTTTTCCCTTTTTCCCTCCACCTATTCCTTTACCTGATTAGGGTAATAGAATCGTTTTCGGAAGCAGAAGTCGTTCGTGGGGTCTATAGGAGCTTTTCTAGTTCCTAACGGGGGCCGTGTCTTCTGAATATCGTGGTATATCTAGGGCCGCGTCTTCCTTTGGATTACGCCCTAGGGCCGGATTTTTTTTCCCCGGAAGCTGCTCCGTTAACCTGATCAGGACCTCTTGTTTTTGTTTGTTTTTTTTTTTTGGGTTATTTGGAAAGCTGCCCTCGAGGGGGACCTCTTCGTATAGCTTTAGGGCCGATGGATATATAGTCCTGCCCTCCCCCGATTACCCTGCCCGATTTTTATTCCCTTCTTTTCTACACAAATACCCTGATCCAGTCTGTTCTTTTTATGTGGAAAGCTATACGCGTAGGAGCTTCTTTGTATAGCTTTAGGGCCGATGGATAACTAGGCCCGGGGCCCAGCCTATAAGTCTGTGGGAGCATCCTGCCGATTTTTTAGCCTTTTTTTTTACCTCTTCCTTGGACTGTATCTTTTATAGTTCTTCGCTATTTCTTTTGCTTGCAACCACGTTGGCCTGATTAGAAGAAGACAATTCGAACGGATCCGATTTTGATTGATTTAGGCTGCTGGTTATTAAGTTGTGTGTGGGTTGGTTAGCCACTGTTCCTGCCGCCTACTCTTTTTAGATCTTAATCCTGCCTGCTATTTTCTGCCGGCAGTCACCACGAGCTTATCCTGCTCACTCTTTTCCTTATTTTTCCTCTTTTTTTTTCCTACTCTTTTACTACTCTTCTTTTCCCGATATCTTCGTTCCTTTAATTAGCCTAAGCCTAATCCGCCTGCCTGTAGTTAATCCCGTCGATCCTGCTGCTCTTCTTCTTCCTATTCCTTTAAGCCCGGCCACGATACTGCCGCCTCGAAGAGTCCTGCCGCCCGCGATACCTTCCTGCCTTTAACGAATCGACCTGCCTCCTGCGTGCCGTGCCACGCCGCCGAAAAGATCCGACCTACGTGCTTTACGCCTACGAACCGAGAAGTGGACTGCCTGCCTGCCTTAATATAGGTAGTGGAAAGAGATAGATATACTCTGCGCCGTCGCCTAGTTCTGCGTTTTGCGTCGTTGATCTTTTACTAGGGCCGCCGCCTATTTACCGCCGCTTACTACTATTACCGCCGCCGCCGCGTTGCCTATTCCTTATACGGAACGGAGGAAGCCGCCGCCGCTGCCGCCTGGCTTATGCGCACGAAGGACCTACGAGGTCACCTATCTATAAGGTCACTGTCCTTTAAGCCCGCGTCTTCGAGAGACGTCTTTAGGAATATATACGCGAGGAATAAAGGAAGCTGTTACTGGATAGGTTGCTTATGGATGCCCTGATTAGGGTAATAGAGATATATTTGGGACGGTTGCTGTTTGTGTTTATGTTGAAATTATTAAGACCACGAGGCGTGGCTTGATAATTTGGGGCCGATTATAGAGGGGCAGACCCGTGTTCCGGGTTAGGACGTTAGATATCACGTAACTACTCGGTCCCAGAGATCTGGTCTTGTATACGGCTATTCTTCGGAATAGACCCACTATATCTAGCTAGCTTTTTGTCCGATCTTTTATGATCGTCACCTATTACCTATCATAATCATAATTTATATTATCCTTCCCTTTTTGGTTATCTAGACGATCCAGAAGAGCCGACCGTAGGCCCGCCTGCCTATCTAGCTATTCGTTCCCCTGATCGGACCACTGCCGACCCTTCTAGAGGCCCGGCGACCGTCTCCTCGGGACCCTTAGCTCTAGATACGGACCCGTGACGAGCCTGACCCTTCCCTTCGGCTAGCCTATTAGTTGGCTGTTTGTTTTGGCCCTAGCGGAGCTGTTCTGCATAGTGACGGCTTCGCCTTTCTTTAATATAGTATTTTATCGCGTTTTTTTAAGGCAGCTTAGAGGTACAGAGTTAAATTATTCGACTCCGGATACAGAGTTAATAGCTATTATTAAGGTATTCCGGTATTAAAGGCATTACCTAGCTTATAGCCAGACCCTAGTAGAAGTTCTAATAGACTACCTTAATTATCGGTACGTAATAGATAAGCCAAAGATTAAGCCGTAGTATACGCGATAGCTAAAGGAGCTATCGGTGTTCGACTTTAAGATTAAGTATCGACTAGGAGCTTAGAATCCGGCTAATAGTCTATCGCGGAAGCTATAGTATATTTCTAATTAGTCGGACCTGGACGCGGAGCGTTAGAAGCCTATTAAAAGGTTTACCTATAAGTTTATATTAAGAGTAGTAGAGTAGGCGGGCAGAGCACCTAGGGTTTCTAAGGACTTATTACTAAGTTTAAAGGAAAAGGTGGCCGATACCTAGAGGGATAATCCCTTTTATATTTCTTTATCTAAGAAGGACCGGTTATCCGACCTATAGTTAAGGGATAAAGAGGGCCTGGTCCATTTTAGAGGTCGCCTCTTTATCCTAGATATATAGGGGTTAAGGAAGAAGATCCTATAGGCCTTCCACGATAAACCCACTACTAGATATTATGGTTCCGGTAAAACGATTAAGAGGATTTCGAACTTATTCTATTAGGAGTATATATCCTAGGATATAAAGAAGTTTATGCCTATGTATAGGGTTTATTAAAGGACTAAGGGGAGGCAGTATAAGCCTTATAGTCTATTAGCTAGTCTTCCGGTTCCGTCTTACCCGTTCTAGGAGATCTTAATTAATTTTATTACCTATCTCCCTCCTATTAATTAGGGCGGAAAAAAGAAGGATACGATCCTTATAATGGTTTACCGTTATATACAGTATTCTCTTTATATCTCTTATAGTAATATACTAACCGCTAAAGGTTTAGCCGATATTATATAGTTAAGAGTCTTTAGTATTTATGGTTTACCGGATAGTATCGTTTCGGATCGGGGTTCTTTATTTATAAGTAAGTTTTAGGGGACCCTATACGGTCTCTTAGGCGTCCACTATAGGATATCCACTACGTTCCACCCCTAAACCGATAGGCAAACTAAGCGTTAGAATCAGAGTATTAAGTATTACCTTCGTAGCTATTACTCACGGGAGCAGACCGACTAGGAAAATAAGCTATCCCTTACGTAGTTTACCTATAACACCGTATAGTACTCGGTAATTAAGTAGACGCCCTCCGTGGTATTAATAGGCTATAACCCTTATAGCCCTAATAACGTCCGGTTACCTAAATCGTTAAATATCAGGGCGGTATCCGCTAAATAACGGGTAAAGCACTTAATCGCTAGTCCTTAAGTAATAGAAACTTTGATTCGGAAGGCTTAAGAGTCTTATAAAAGGTTCTATAATACCGGGCAGACTTAATAGCGGTTTAAGGTAAGGGACTACGTCTTAATCTCCTCGAAAAATATTAAGTAAAAGCGGCCTAGTAAGAAACTCTTAGATAAATACCTTAGGCTATACCGTATTATCTTAGTTATTAGTTATTATAGTCTTACCTATAAGCTAGATCTTCCGTAGTCGATAAAGATTTATAATATTTTCCCGATCTCTTTATTAAAGCCCTAGCGGTCTTGTGATAATTAGGCCCCCGAGCCTATAAAGGTAGATATAGAGCCGTAGGAGTTAGAGGAGTATAAGGTGGAGGAGATTTTAGCTTATCGGTTTAATAGGAAGAGGAGGCAGTATTTAGTTAAGTGGGCGGATTATAGGCATAAGGATAACACCTAGGAGCCGAGGCGCTATATCCCGGAGGAACTTCTTTAGGAATATCATAATTAATAAAAGGAGAGGGCGCGGAAGGTATAGAAACTATTATAAACCTATAGGGTCCTTTATTAGTATTATTAATTTATCTTAGTATAACCCCGGGGGGTCGCGTCACTATCTTTATCTTTACTAAAATTCATTATATTATATCCTAAACACCAAAAAGAAAAAATAAAATAGTAGTGATCGCACTATATATATATAGTGCCCCTCTAAGTTAGATTAACGGATCCATTTCTTTCTATATACCCATAGACTAGCGAAGTATTCCTTATTATCGTTATCGCCGTTAGTCTTAACACCGCTCGTAACCCTTAGCAGATCACGAATTTAATAAAGGGCCTTTATCTATTTACAGGACTCCCGGGCCTAAATATTATAAAAGGTAATTTAAGCCTCGGTAACTATATTAGCCCGATAACGCTTATACTAAGCAGCATCGAAACCATTATAGTTATAGTGCTAATTATTAGTATATGCCCGGCGTAGCTCCCCCTAAAGCTTATAGGCGGCACGCTAATAAAGAGAAGTTAGTATAAATATACTAAAGAAAATAAAGAGAGATAACTTATAAGCTTTTTATCGGTAAAGCCACTATATCTAATAGCGTCTATAAGCGTATCTTATATAATAATAGCGGCACGAGTAGCGCGAAGATTTATCTAGGAATAAGTTAGTATACCGGGGCGGTCTATAGCGGGCGGGGAGTATAACTATACCTCTTCGTATTTCTTACTATTCTGGTTATACTAATAGTAATAGTATTTAGAGGACTGCCGGTCGGAGTCGCGATATAAATAAAAGAGAATAGGACCTTAGCTATCTAAGATAATATTAAGAAATCCCGAGTAACACCGTTAATAGAGGGGGTTACGGAGGTCGCCCCCTATAACTACCTCCTAAATCGGGTAAAGGCCTAAGGGAGTGCCGTTATTAGAAGGTATAGCGTCGCTATTACCCCCGTTAGCCCCCGGACCTTTATTAGTAACGTTATTATTACCGAAGATATTATTACCCAGGAAGCTCTTACCTCCACGAGTACCGGTATTTATACGCCCCCTGTTCGGTATTTGCTATCCACTTAACCCCAAATAAGAAGGTGACGCGAGCGCGTGCATAAACAAGATCTTAGCTATAACTATTACGTACCTATACACGTTAGAGTACCTTACCGGGAAAATGGGGTTTAAAGGTACAGTTATAGAACAGCTGTTAATAGCTGCTGGACACTGGTGCACGGTTGCGTTGTTATGCAACTTGGCAACCACTAGTATAATTGTCTGCCGTTGTATAGCGTTATAGTAAAAAATACCTCTTTAGATATCACTCCGTAGTGGGTAATATGGTTTACCCTTAAGTATAGGGATTAGACGACTGCTTATTAATTATTACGTAGATTTATACGTAGTGGTGTAGCATATTAACCCGTAGCTTATATCCTTAAAGTCGTCTATTCGATTCTTATGACTATTATAATTTTTTAACCGAATTCTGTAGACCGAATTCTGTAGATTGTAGATTATAGATTGTAGATTGTAGATTATAGTTATAGATTGTAGATTGTAGATCGATTAAGCCTCCGGAATCGGAAGCCTCCGGAATAGGAGGCTTAATATTTTATTTTATTTTTTAAAAAAAGTTACAACGGCAGACAATTCCACAACGATTGACCCCTCCAGCAACTATTATTCTGCATCCAGCAACTATTGTTCTGATAGTTACTGTAAATTTTTTAGCAACAGTTGCCAACCTGCATAACTGCAAACAACTGTATCTTCCCCCCGTATCTTCCCGGTAAGGTAGGTAATCAGGATTACGTGATATGTAATAAGGTTACGTGACCACCGTATTAGGATTACGTGATATATATAATAAGGTCACGTGACCAGGGTATCAGGATTACGTGGTGTGTAATAAGGTCACGTAACTAGGGCACTAGGATTATATATATAACAAGGTTATATAACTAGGGCATCAGGATTATATATATAATAAGGTACCTAGTATAAGGATATTATATATTCTTAATACCTTAGGGTTAATAAATACAGAGGCAGAAACAGTAGTGATTTAGTGGCTTAAGACATCTGGTTTTAATTACAGAGATTAAGGCTTATCGTGAGGTACAGGTACGCAGCATATACGGCCAAGATCTTGCTTATGCACGCGGTCGCGTAACCTTCCAAAAATGGATTGAGTGGACAACAAATAGTAAACCGGGGGCGTATAAATACTGGTACTCTACCTCTACTAAGGATAAAGTTATTATTATCGTTTTTATCGCTATTAATATAAAGGATACTATTAGCGGTACCCGATATAGTTATATCCCTATTATAGTCGACGCTACTATTATCGATATAATTATTATCGCTATTATAGTCGACTAGATAATAATAATAATAATGATATTATTTAACGTCTAGGGGATCTCTAAGAAGAGCAAAGGACGCCTAAAGTGGTCGTCCGCCTTTATATATAATTTAAGTATAGTGTTTATACAGTACTGCGCATATACTATAATAATATAAAAGAAAGAGTATAGACACCGGAATAAACTGTGTGTGTTAGTGGATATTTAGGGGGATCGTGGTTTTATGGTTTACGGAGCCGCGGGGCGTTAAACGCCTACTAGTTATAATTTCGAAGTAGGTCGTATAGTATCCCTGCCTATAGCAGGAGGTGCTATACGAGTCTTCCGCCTACGTGGCGGTCGTTTAGGCCCGTGTCTTAAGCGGCCGCCGATCCCTTCGGGGAGGTAGGTAAGATTAGAGATGTCCTGGGTAGTTAATTAAGGCGAGCGCCCGGCGGCGTTATAACCTATCGATGGCTTAAGTGGGTATATTATACCGTGGGGCTGGAATAGGGGCAAACTCTTAAGAAGAAGTTCGTTATAACTAGGTGTTAGATAAAGCTAGGCTATTCTAGGCCTAGCTATTAGGAGACGTGTTAACGGCGTCCGACCTATAGGGCGGCCCGGCCTCGGGCTTTATAGCTGAAGAGATAGTGGGCGGGGGTCTTATCTTTACTATAGGAGTATATTAGGAGGGTATCCTCGTGGTTAAAGCGGGTATAATATATGGTAAAGTCGCTATGTATTATATAAGCTACTAGTAGCTACTAGAGCTATTAACGGTCTAGGGTTAGGAGCTCCGGGGTTTAGTGGACGTATCTAGGGGCAGATCGTTATAGCTCCGGGGCTTATTCTTTTATTACCAGGTTTAGAAGGCTTCCTTACGGGCTAACCTTACTTATCGTTTAGCGTGGCTATATATAGGCTTAGGTTTAAAGTAGGGGCGTATATAGGCGCCTTCCTTTATAAGCCGGTCCGTAAGTTTATTACCCAGGATCCCTATATAGCCGGGTAACTATCGTACTAAGATAATAGGATTATAGGCTTTTTATCGGAAGTCCAGGAAGGTTTCTTATAATAAGACCGGGGTAAGCGGTCCGTTAATGCCCTGGATAACTAAGGTGTTATTAAGGTATACCGTGATAAAGGTAGTCCGTGTATCTACGATAAGGAGGGTAGCCCTTAGGCTAGCCCTAGCGCCCTCGATCTTAGCGTCGAAGACTTTAGCGTTTAGAAGGGGGCGCTTACCTATATATACGAGGTTAGTGCCCTTATATACTACGTATCCGTATCCTATCCCTGCTTTAGTGGCAGAGTCGGTTTAAGACTTATCGGTGTAGCCGTTAAAGTCGCTATAGTACTATCCTTTATAGTTCGTATACAACACGGTTAGGCTAGTATAGTGGGACGGGTATTCGGATCGGCTATAGTTATAATAGCGCTACTTCCTATAGCAGACCTAGCTACTATACTAGTTAAAACACTTCTTATATTATAAGGGGGTTCCCCTCTTATCTAGGAGGCGGGCTTAGCCGCTTTTATAGACCCGGAAGGGTTTAACTAGCTTCGGAAATAAAGCGAACCATATTTAGGTGGCGTGATCGGGGCGGTATCTGCCCCCGGCCAGGACTAGCCGGATAGGGGCGATACTAATAACTAAGGTAATCTTACTCTAGAGGGTGCCGGAGATTAGGACTAGTCCGGAGTAGTCGTAGATCCTAGAGGGGACGTGTAGAATAGCGTAAGTGTTCTAAACCGTGGCTCCCTTAATAGCTATTATATTAAATAGTTAAGGAAGCTTAGTACTATAAGTAAATAAGGCCTATCACGTTCTCGCGGCCTTAATAGTAACTATAAAACCGGTTAGAACCCGAGTTAACGCTATAATACTATTATCCTTAATTTAGTAATAATTAATAATAGTTTAATAGATAATAGCGGGGTCGACTATACTATAGGGGTTATCGTTAAAGATCCGGATAATAATCCGGTTATCCTAGGCTGCCTATAAAGGCTTTTTAGGTGGCGCTTATATAGTCTATATACTACTTATAGTCGGCGTAGCAGGAGGCGGCGGTGCTCCTTGCTAAATAAGGGGGGGGGGGGGGGGTAAGGGGTTAGTAGCGGCGATATTAGTATAGGATTTTATCTTAGGTATAATCCTAGTATCTGCCGTGGTATTAGCGGTGGGTTTTAATCCTTATTAGAGTTATAGCCTTTTATAGTTAGCGTAGTGGCCGGATATAACGTTTAGGAGTATATCTATAAGAAGGTCGGCGTAGTGCTTTAATACTTCCGGGTAATCGCCGGATAGCTTTTAGAGGGTGCGTTTAATAGAATTAACTAGGGTTTTACTTATATAGTAAAAGGATTCCTAGGCCTTTCTGATATTAGCGAGTTTAGCAGTAATCTCGTTCTATAAAGCAGTTAAGATTATGGTAGGGCCGGTAGGGCCTGGTTAGGGTCCGGGCGCTACCCTCCTGGTTCCTAGGAGAAAAACAGGAGGTCGTCCTAAGTTCTTTATTCTAATCGCGGTAGCAGGGCTTAGATTAGGTCGGGGGAGGAAATAGTAACTCTTCTTCGGGGGGTTTTTAAGGGTAAGCATTCGCTTAGAAGAGGGCTAGATACGGCTAGTATTACTCCCGCGGGGGGGTAGAGGGCTTAGGGGGTCTTAGAGGGGTCGGGGGCCGGCGTGGCGGCCCCCTAGGCGGTGGCCGGGGCCATGCTTAGGGAGCGGAAATTACGTTTATTAGTGTTTTCGCTATAGAATAGTGGAATACACTAACAGTCCCAAAAGTAGGAAAATAAATAGGAAGGAGAGTTAGGACTATGCTCTTAGTTTCTTAAGGCTATATACTCTTTATAGATATTTTAAGGGACTCCCTAGGGAGACCTTATATTTCTATAGAGAGACCTTACACGTGACTTTTTATAGGGCAATGACAAAGCCGCTAAGACCCCTAAGATATATATATAATTTGTATATATTCCTATATAAATTTCCTAAATTATATATACACTATGGGGAGGTACTTTTAATTAATATTCTAATACTACGTAGAGTAATATAAATTAAATCTATCTAGATATCTAATAACTGCGTTACTACCTTTAATTCCCTTGACTCCTTCTCTTCTTTAGATGCATCCCTTCGTATCGTCTTTATTAATGTATCCATTTAACCCTTAAATTAGTCAGAAATAACGAGTAATTCATGCTCTTTTAAGGGCGTTAGCTCTTCGATTATATCCAGGCTATTAAAAAGCCCGGGCAGATCGCCGAGGCGCCTACGCCCCGGCCTCGTAAACTAGTGCTAGAGGGGCTATTAAAGGCGGTAGGGCGTTACGCGACTCTTTTATAGCTATAATTTCGAATCCAGATAGGAGGCGCCGGGTATTATTCTTCCCGTGGCCCTTTTTCTTTCCTGTGTTAGATATCTCGATGGCCCCTTTTAGCCGGCCTTTTCCTTAGATTATTATCGGCTTAAGGGGAATATCAGGTTATAATAAAACTCTGGTATAAGCGGGGACTAGTGGATATCGATTAATATAATATTAAGTGGCTTAGAATCCCGTAGATATATAAACACCACGTGCTAGTAGGGCAGGCCTAGAGATATCGTGATAGTATATGGTCGGTAGGGCCCTAGATCCGGCGGCGAGCTTCCTTATACTATCTCTAGCGAAGCCACTATAGTTCGGATCCTTTTAAAGGCCTATAGGATGATTTACTAATAAGGCTAAAGAGAACTCCTGCTATAGAAAACTCCACCTTATTTATTCGGTGGGCTCTTATTAGGGCTAGGTCTTCCCCTTAGTTCTTCTAATATAGCGTTAGGCTACGGAAGACCATTATTAAGTCACCTATTAAAGAGCGTAAATAGCGCTTAAGACTAGTATACGAAGACTCTGTAATTAACGTTATTCGGTGACCGAAATAAGGCACCGTATCCACGTAGTAATCTATAATCTTCTCCGCGAAGGGATAGATCCAGGTATTTATAGCGTAATTAACTACGTTTTCTGAGTGCTTTCCCTGTTACTAGAAAGATTATAATCGCTCTCTAAAGACCTTTTACGTGGGACTCGAAATCAGAGCGTTCTAATCCTTAATAAAGGCACGGAAGGTAGGATACCGTCTAATCCTGCCGTTACTAAGGCTAGTGGCCTTAGGGAAAAAGGGCTTAATCTTTATAAGCATATTTATATCAATATACTAGCGGTATAGGATATTAGGGATTAAATATAGATTTAGGTAGGACTTTAGTGCGTTTAGTAGCGTAAGTTCTTAATCCGTGATAACATAACGCGGTAAAGGTGAATCGGAGGCGAGGATATATTCGGTTAGTATCCGAAGAGCCTAGGTATACTAGTCTTCCTTTTTACCGTCTAGGAATATAACGGCGATAAAGAAGGCCTTATAAAGTAGCTATACGCCGTAAAAGTTAAGTAGTGGTATCTTAAACTTATTCGTTTTATAGGTCGCGTTAATTATAAGGATATTAGGTGATTAATATAGGTGGATAATCGTGGATTTTAGTGTAATAAACAGGGCCTTAATCCGATTAGCGTTATTACGATAATCGCGGTAGAAGAAGTTGCTTTTTATATTCATTTACTAAGAAATTAGTATATAATTCTATAATAGTGGTAAGAAGGAGAGGTAACGTACGTCGTAAAGCCAGTGGATTAGAGTCCTGTCGGCTAGTTCTTCACGGCGATACCGAGTAAGCAGGTTCTAGATATTAGCCGTGCTAACGTTTAGGGCCGATTAATTCGGATCTTTCGGATTCCGGAGTATCGTTATAATCTTACGGGGACTAATACCGCTATTCTATATAGTAACGATCTTATGCTTAAATAACGTAAGGCTCTGTAGTCGAAACTATTAGAAGGTAGTAGGCTTAATCCTGCTATGGTTATGTCCGCCTGGTTTATCGGTGCCGCGTTTAGTAATAGCTTTAATAACCTAGCTACCCCCGCGGAGGCGGAGGTTAACCCTAAAAGGGTAGCCGGTTATCTAGGTGGTCGTTTTACGGCGCTTAGATTTGTACGTTACGGTAATATAAGCAACGGGCGCCTTACCCCTCCTATAGCGATAGGTGATACGTATCGGCGCCCTACTATTCGGATACTGGTTATAGATAACGAGGCTATATCCGTTTAAGAAGGCGTGGGCGATAAGGGCTTGCTGGGCCTGCTCTTTGGAAGGAAAGGATCCCTTTAGGAGCTCGGAGCCGCAGGGTCGATTGTTAGTTATTTTATAGGTTATAAATATCACGGACTTTATATTATGGTGTTTAGGGTTTTTTTGGTGGTTAGGTAATTTAGAAGTTATATGGAGGCCAGAATATTAATTAAAAGTACCTCCCTATGGTATATATATAATTTAAGAAATTTATATAGGAATATATACAAATTATATGTATACCTTATGGGTCTTAGCGGCTTTGTTATTGCCCTATAAAAAGTCATGTGTGAGGTCTCACTATGGCAATATGAGGTCTCCCTAGAGAGTCCCTATTTTAATACTATAAGCCTAGTACCCGCTTCTGTTATTAATAGGATATAATAGATATAAATTATGCCTTTTAGATAGAAGTAAAGTAACTTCACTATTAAACCAGTAACTTTGTTTGATACTATAAGGCCACGAAGATAATACTTCGTATTATTTAATTTAATAACTGATTTTATAACCAGTTTATTATGAATAATAGAAGGTTTTACCTCTTCTATTTCTTCTGTAATATCCATAGCTTTTTTAGGTAGGTATAGTAAATAGAATAAATATCCTAATATTAGAATCACTGGTAATATTACCAGGACTATCCAAATGCTATAGTCTTTAAGGCAGTAAAGTCATATTATACTCTGAATTTATAGAGACGAGATTTATAATCTTTCTATCTCCTTTAGATATTAAATGCCTTGTTAGATAAAGATATAAAACCTTATTTATCTTTTATAAGTAAGAGATAAATATAAAATCTTTATTACCCCTTTCCTTTATTAAGGAGAGTAGGGGCGAGGCTTAGAGATATAAAGTCTTTATTACCTCTTTTCTTTATTAAGAAACATAGGAGCGAGGCTTAAAGCCTTAATACTCCTTTAAAGGACTTGTCTTTTAAACTGTTTATAACTTAACCCCCCTTAAACTAATAGGTTTTCGGGTATTATTTAGGGTATATAATAAAGCAGAGGTATCTTTCTTTTAAAACAGTTATTATTATATTCTTTTTCTTTTTATATCTTTTCTTTTAAAGGATTCTTAAGGAATTATTTTAACTACTTCTTTTATTAAGAAGTAAACTGATAACCGTTAACTACTTCCACTTATTGAGAACTATAGCAATAACTGGACTTTGTTCCACTTATCGATTAATATTGATATAGAAAGTCATAGACTTATTAAGAGTACTCTTAGAATAATATAATAAAGAGCTTATGTAGTTACACGGTTATTTCCTTTACCTTTATGCAGAAAGGTATTCACTAAAGAATAATCCATAACTGCTAGGTTTTATAAAGGAATATAAAAGTCTTAACCTTTATATTACTCTTTTATAATAATAAAGTAGTCTATGCTTAATATGTATTAGAGGTTTGGTTATATTTATAACTTAAAGACTTTTACTATAAACATAGATAATAATCTACTATAGTATAAAGACTCTTCTTTCCTTTCTTATACTTTTATAATAAAGTATATAGCTTAAAGTTATAGTTTCTTTAAAACCTTTAATAACCACGAAGTTCTAAGAAATAAGAAATCTCTTTTATATCTTCGTTAGTTCTTATTATTTCCTAATAGATTTAGAAGAAGGAAGACCTCTTATAAACTCTATGAATAGAGTAATAGATAGTGTATCCGGAACTGAAAACGTTTGTAAAACGGTTAGTTATTATAGATGATATCTAAATAAAAACTTTTACTTAACTATAGCTAATTATTTAAACCACCTTTAGAAGCCACTTTAAATAGCCACATAGGAAGATATAACATGAGTGGCGCAACGGGATACTTATAGCTCTTTTTGACCCGTTCAATTCTTAGTCTTATTTTTACTTTATCTATTTTTTTCCTTATTTTATATCGGTCGTTCGAATCGATCGTTTACGGCCAAAAGTAGAGGAAAAGGATAACCTCTAATTATCGGTCGGGAAGAGGTGCTAAGAGGCAGGAAAACGGGCGGAGCCTCTATCGGTCGGAAAGAGGTATTATTGGTTAGAAAAAGCGGACCGAACCGTTGCGGCAAATCCGAACGGATTTAGGCTTTGTGGTACAGAAATAAGCTTTTTGCTCGAAAAGGAGGGAAATCTAGCAGACAGTGAATATCCCCGGGAACAGGGGAATTCCCCACAGGTAGGGGAAATTCTGGAACGCCGGGAATTCCAGTAAACGAGAGGAATTCTAGAAGAAATTCTAGAAAATCCAGGAAAATCCGTAGAAAATTCCACGAAGAGAAATAAAGTCCTGACGGGTCCTAGGAACATCTAGGAATAGGGGACTGGTTATATAAGGACGTGGCGAGCCGTAGGAAGTCAGGAATTCCTAAAAAGAGAGGCCAGGTCCTAGGACGTTCTAGGAAAGCCGGGAGTTCTAGGAAGTCCTGAAAAGAGAGGCCGAGTCCTAAGAAGTTCTAGGAAAGGGGGAAACGTCTTCGGTTCTTCCTTTAACCTAGGAATCGTCGAGTAGCTAGAAGAGTAGCTAGAAGAGTAGCTAGAAGGGTAGCTAGAAGAGTAGCTAGAAGAGTAGCTGGAAGAGTATCTTGAAGAGTAGCTAGAAGAGTAGCTGAGAAGGTAGCTGGAAGAGTAGCTAGAAGAGTAGCTGGAAGAGTAGCTGAAAGAGTAGCTGGAAAAGCAGGAAGCTTTCCGGGAAAAGAATCGTCTTCGAGAGAAGCTTTAAGAGAGGATTATCGTCGAGAGGAGCGGAAGAAAGGAGAGCTTCCCGGGCTCATAACCTGTTAATAAATCGAGATAATCCAGGAGAATATTTTATTTATTATAGATAACTTCCGTATATATTAAGAATATAGTTACTAGCTTAGAAAAGAAGAAGAGAGGAAGAGAGAGAGGGAAGAAGCAGATATATATAGACGAAGGAATAAAGAAGAGGAGGATACTATATTACGCAGTAGACTTAATATAAGCTTTCTACATTACGCAATAGTTTACTATTACGTGGTAGACTGCGTTGCGTTATGCAATAGACTCTTATCTTCTCTTCTCGTATTTCATAATACTAACCTTATATATTAATAATCAAGCCATAAATGCTTTATTAATGTTATTAATATATATAGGTTAGTATAAAGATATATATATCTTTATGCTCCATATTCTTCTGTCTATAACTATATAATCGTCATTAATAGCAGATATTAACACTTTCTGCTAGTTCTTAAACGTTACGCCCTTAATATAAGAGCTTCGCCGATCGAGCTTTCAGGAAATGTTTAGTATTGTTCTAACCCAAAACGGACTTTTTCCACTAATAGTCACGGAATCCCCTGCTCTCTTTCATAAGGAGAATCTTACCTCGCTCCTTTACGACGATTATTTATTAGCTTATTTCGAAAAGCAGTAACAAGAAACCATTCACACATAAGAAACCTGCTTTACGTCTACTTATTACATCCTGAACGAATATCTACGCCCCTATGCAGAGTACCTACTTCCTTATAGTAAAGCAAGGGAAGTAAGTGAAAATATTAATTAAATCAAAAGGAATTAATAAATTCGTTGCTCTTTTTTGCCACCTTTATTTCTATTTCCCAAATCCTCTCTAAAGGAAACTTCTCTAAATGAATCAAAGGTCATTACCGATCCTACCGATAAAGATCAATTTTCACTTGAAAGAAATATAGGCCTAGGCAGTTCATTTTATTCTCCCGGATCGTAATACTAGGATTAGTTCTTTTCTATTAATTTCGGGTCTATTTTTTTAAGGGCCTGACTAGGGAGCCTAGACGAATTGATATCCGGGCTATAAAAGAAGGAGAAATAAGGCGTTAGGTGAATATATAACAATAATTGTGAAAGCCGTATATACTATGCCTACTTCGTATACATACTTTGTATATAAATAGATTAGTTCGATGCCCTGACCATTAGAACTCAGGACTTCTAGGGGCGCGTATACAGAGTAATCGAAGCTCTATGGCCTCTAGGCTTCTAATAGAAAGGCCACCTAGGTGAAGCTTTATAAATGAATACACGCAGTGTGTCTAGGTACTTTCTTATACTAAGCACATTACGACTAAAACTATAATTAGATATATGTAAATTGCTTATAGTACTTAGAGCTTTCAGTGTTATAGCTATAAATCTACTATCAGCCTCATTTTATAACCCGGATATCAATCCGTCTAGGCTCCCTAGTCGGGCCCTTTGTTAATCTACGGTTCGCTTCTATTAATCGCGGTTCTATTATATTAATCTATAGTTTCTTTGTATTAATCTCCGTTCCTGTTTACCAATTTTATTAAACACGGACCTATTAAATAGGGTTAATTACCTCTTCCGACCAACAAAGGTTCTTAATATTTCTCACCTACGACCGATTCGATGACTTATTATAAAGAAAGAATCTTGAAAAACAAAGGAACAATTACTAATAGGAGCTGGAATTAAAGGGGTAAGACGGCTATATCCCTACTATTATACTACTATACTATTATATTAATAGTAATCTATAATTAACTAGTATATATACTTACCTATAGTTAAGTAGAAGTCTTATATATTGGATATCATATATAAAGATCAATAGTTTTAAGTACTATTTCTAGTTCTAATTCCTCTATTATTCGTGCTATATAATAACACCTTATTGTATATTCTTTATTACTTTAAAAATAGAAAATAACGAAGATATCAAAGAGATTTATATCTCTAAACTTCGAGGTTGCGAAGGTTATAAAACATAGACTCTTTATATTAAACCATATTTCTTTCGAAATGGAAAGCTTTTAAAAGAGGTCATAGCCCCACTTCTGCCTAACTCTTCCACTGCATAAATAGAAGAGTCTTTAAAAGCAATAGGAGATATTTTATTTCCCTTACCGACTAGACCCTTAACTCACGTTTATAACCTTAATACCCCAGCTAAAATATAGAAATGGCTTAAAGAATTATAGAAAGCTAAAGCCTTTTAGGCTAATTACGAAATTCTACCCTCCCTATTGAACCTTATAGTATCAGAATTTTCCAGGTTAGGAGTCTTTCTGTATATAGTACAAAAAAAGATAGTTAAGCTATAAACTCGTAATATAGGACTATTAGGTACGATCATTTTTGCCTATATCTTAAATAGCCTTAATGATTGACATAATCCCATTACTAGCTAAATAATATAAGTCCTACGTTATAATATGCAAGAATATTCTCTTAATAGGCTTATAAGCAAATTAATTAACGGTATATATAAGCTGGAACGCTTTAATACGACTCTACTCTTAAATAAAGAACGTGAAAAGTCCTTGAAATCTAAGAGAAAATACTAAAGGAAAATACTATAACTTCTGTAATAAAGCTAGTTATAATTCTATCAATTCCTATTACTTATACCATAAGAAAAGGCTTAGTTAGTTCAAATGTAGGGGAGGTAAATAGCAAAAGGTCTTAAAGCAAAGAGATTAAAATACTAAATCTAAGTTATCTAATTTATCTAAAAGAGATCGATAAATTCTAAACCTTGTATCTAAAGGAGATAAATTATCTAAAAAACAATAAACGGTTATAAACTTTATATCTTCAAATACAGACAAAGAAAATAATTTGAACGACTCTAAAGTTGTTACTATAATATAATAACGTTGTAAAGCCCTGATATTAATACTAGGCATTATAGTATTAATAGTCACGTTATTTTTAAGTATATATATCCTTTACCTATTTATACAGAATAAATAGATATAATAGCGGATAAGGAAGAGGTAGTAAATCATTAATCTTCGTTATACCGGGGGTTCCGTCAACACCAAATTATTCCTAATTTAGTTATATTTATATAATAGTTTATTTGTAAAAAACCTAGATTAAATAATAGAAAACATAAACGACGTTTAACTATCTCTATATAACAAAAGGAAAGTCCGTAGACTTCAGTCAAGGAAAAGATATCATAGAAAAGGCTCGATAGCTTAGTATCGCAGAGTGATCGCAGTATATTCGTCAACCAAGCGCTGACTTCAAACCAAGACTTCAACTTAAGGGATTAAACTGGTCCCTTAACGTACGCGCAGAGATAGGTTCGGATCGGTGGTCCGTGCGCGGCCATCGGTCCGATTATATGCCGATAGGTCTACGATTATCTCGTTACACTGCCCCCCCCCCTAATAAGTCTGGTCCTATAGACTTATATTATCGTGATGCCTTTAATTACGCGTTTATCGCGATTAATTATATCTATCTAGTTCTATACGAGCCTTTATTAAAAACCCGTAGGAAAAAAGAGTGGCCGCTCCTTTATTTACCTGCTTATCGGCGTTCTATCGCTAACTATATACCTCGTGATTTATCCGAATATTACTATAGAAACTCCGCGATACTTATGGTTATCTAACCCTCCGTGGATATTATGCCTAGCCTAAGGTAACCGTTCGGCGAGGAGTATATAGTTCCGTCACGTAATTTTCCTTATAGCCTCTGGTTTCCCTCCTATAACCATTTTTCTATCCTATACGCCGATCGTTCAGCGATAATTCTACTATCTGCTATCCATTAATTATTATTATTCCGCGCCGTCTGTTCGCTATCTTATCGTTATATCCGACGTTTCTTTATAAGTGGTTATCGCTATAAGCGAGAGACCCTTTAACGAGGCCCAGGGATAGTTTAGTGCTATCGCCGATAAGGCGCTATACTAGCGTTATGTTGCCCGCTTAGGCAGCTATATCGAAGTCCAGTGCTTCGATAAATCTAACGGCCGCGTGGGCGCTAGTCGTTATATTACTTACGCTCGTGACTAATAATAATGCACCGCCGTATATTCGATAATCTTTTAGCGTTTTTTGTTTTTATACTAAAAAAAATTATTAGATTCCGGAGTTTTTAATAGGCGTAGCTTAGCTGCTTTAGAATTATAGTAAGCGTATAGTTAATAAAAACGACGATTTAACGCCGATTTAGCGTTAGCGTGCTTATACACGTATCTGTAACGCTTATAAATAGTTCCGGGCGGTTGTCCTGCGGGGCGATTATAAGCTTCCTATTAAGGCCGTGAGTTTTTTTTTCGTTAATTAGTCGGCGACTATATACTAATTATTAGTAGAACTAGCAGCTTCTTTTAGATAAGGTTACCTCCCTTTATTCGGTTATAACGCTTTAGTTTATACACTAACTCGGTCGTGTTACCGATAACGACGCTACGGTCCTCCTAGACCAGATCCGCCCCACCCGCGAGGATAATTTACGGGACGTTAATTCTTTCCGGCGTTATCTCGCCGACTTATATACTATACACCGCCGCCCGCACCCTAATAAGGATAATTAGGAGGGTATTAAGGCCTTCCTAGCTCTGCCTAGTCTCGCCGCCCTATTAGCGGCTATTAATAAGCCTCGGCGGCCTATTCTCGGTTATTATTTTACCGGTTATAGGGCAACTCCTCGCCGTAGCTATACTCCTCGCGCTAGGCCTTCTATTAGCTAGCTCCCCGCCGCCGAGCCCGCGCTAGAGCCCGCTCGCACGCCCCGTTAATATACGTCCGCCGCCTTATCTACTACTAATAACGACGATAAGGAGGAAACGGTCCCCGGACCTATTTGTCCTAACCGCCGCCGTTCGTCCGGCGCTATTTCTAGTATAGAGACCGATTTTTATGGCTTTAACGACTAATTTCTTCTCCGTTCGCCGAGCCTTCGCCGGCACTAATCGCCTAAAATAGCGTTAAACTTTATTCTAATAGTTTAGGATTTTGTTTTAGGACTAGTCGGGGTTTAACCCTATTTATTTAGTCGTTATAAGGAAAAGGTTATTATAACCTATAATCGAGTTCTTATTTATATTCGACGACCCTTTAGCGCCTTATACTATCTCGTAGTCGTCCTACTTTTTATATATATGCTTTTTATGCTTTTAGTACCTCTTCCGGATCCCTAGAGCGTTTTCTAGGTGGTCCTCTGGTTCCTAGGTATTATACTCTACCGGCTAGCCTGCCTATTTTATAAGATAGAACGTTTTCCTTTATCCCTCTTTATAACTAACGATATCTTCTACCTCTTATTTATCTTACTCCTCCTCTAGAAGCGGGAGATCCTTCGCCGATAGCTCTACGGCTACTCGGTCTTTTTATGGTTCTAATAAGGATACCGGGAATATATCGTGTATCCTCGCGTACTATATAGAAAGGCGAACCCTATACGCCTACTCGCTGATCCTCTTAGTTACCTATACCCGAATATATCGCGGTGCTAGCTTCGACCCTTACCGGAATCAGAAGTTCTTCGTGGATAGTCTAACGATATCGCCCACCTTATACTATTATAGTTAGTGGCGCTTATTATAGTATCGAGCCTAGTACTCTATAGCATACGCCTAGTATTCGCGGACCTTTTACCGAATTTCTGCTAGCTTTTTAATACGTTCTTAAACGCCTTATACCCGGGTATCGTCCCTAGGGCGGATATACTCTACTATACGTGGATAGTACCCGTATAACGCTTTATACGGCGAAATACTAAGCGAGGAATACTCGCTATTATTATAGGCGAACCCCGCTTTTAATAACTAAACAGGCTATTATATCGTCGTATCGCCGGCGATCGTTTATAGGTACTTAATTAGGAACTAATATATTCGTTCCGTCTAACTATCCGTCTATAGATAGTATATAGTGGATAGTCGCTAAGCGTTCGCCCGCTTATAGCAGAACTCTATCTAAAACTAATTAGTAAATAGCTTATCCCGGTCTATTATTATACCCTCCGGGCTACCGAATCGGCACTTAACCTCCTTATATAGTAACGCCGCTAGCTAGGGTGCTATTAGGTCCTTCCGTATAGGAATAAATAGGGTATACTTTATATACCGGTTAACGACTATTAAAATAGCGTTATACGTTTACCCGTCGGCCCCTTTTATAAGCGGTAGACCCGTAATAAAATCTATACTAATCTCTTAGAACGGATATATAGGTAACGGTAGCGTTTAGAGCTAACTATACGGCTTATATCGTGGCACCTATACCCCTTAATACGCCGAATATACGGCGACGTAATCGCGAATATCCGCCGCTAAGTCCACCTAGTAGAACTTTCTTAAAATCAGCTTAAGCGTCTTATTCGCTCCCACGTACCCGGCTCTAGGGTTATCGTGGTGCTATCGCAGGACCTCCGCCCTTAGGGCGCCTTATATAGGTAGTACTAACCGTCCCTTAAATAGTAGTATATCCTTATCTCTAAGAGAGTACCCCGCTTTTTTTCCGGTCCCTTAGCGAATATTCTTAATTAAGGATATATAATCCGGGTTAGTGGTCTATAGCCCCCTAACCAGATCTTCTAGTTCCTCGCTAATAGTACGCCGACCTGCCGTTTTATTCCTGGCTAGCTCTCTAGCTATAGAACGTGAGATATACTAATCCGGTATTATAGTAACCCTAGCCTTAGCCTCGGGCGTCGGCGATATCTTATCGGCGACCCTTCGCTACGTAGTCGCCCTATACCCTATATCTTATATTCGGGAGCGGGTAATAGTAACGACGATAACACGCCGGGTACCGTTAATAGGATATAGGGGTTATAGCCCTTTTCCGTCCTTATATTCTCTTAAGCTAGGTAGGGCCCCCTTTTATAGAGTCTATACCTATTTACGTTTACTAGGCCTATATTCGGGTAGCGTTACCCGAGTAGCTTAAATATATACGATCTTTACCGCGTTACTTATTAGGGTAAGATAGATACTCGCGATCCGTTAGTAAACGCTCGTTAGGAGGTCGCTAACTAGTCGTAATCTTTACGATAAGGTAGGAAGCACGTTATTATATAGCGTCTTATCCACTATATAATCCGGCCGTCTTAATAGGCCGTTTACCGGGTTAGTTTTGCCTAGACGGTATTAAACCTCGAAGTCGAATAACGATAATCGGTATACCCACCTAGCAAGCCTTTTATAAAGGTCCCGCACCGGCGCGTTTAATACGCCCTTAAGCGCCTAATAGTCCGTTAATATAATAAACGCCTACCCCGTGCCTTCGAGATAATAGCGCTAATACTTAAGGCTTTTTATTATAGCTAATAGCTCCTATTACCCTATACCTTATCGTTACTCTATCTCGGAAAGCTTCCGCGAGAGGTAAGCGACCGGTCGCTATCTAGCCTTATACTTCTAACTCAGGATCCCGGAAATAGCCTTATTCGAGGCGTCCGTCTTAACCCTTATATCTAGCACTGGATTCTAGTGCTGTAGAATAGTCGCCGACCCGAAGGCGACTTTTAGTAATTCGAACGCCCGCTTAGCGCTATCCGGGAACTCGAAAGGTCCTTTATTTTTACCCGCCTAACTACCTTTTAGTAGCGTAGTTAACGGCGTGGTAACTCTAGAGTATCTCTTAATAAACCTCTTATAGAAATTAGTAAAACCGAGGAAAACTTAGATATCCCGGAATAACTCGGGCGCCGGCTACTCGGCGACTATATGTATATATCCCGGATCTATCACGATACCTTCGCGGGTTACTATAAACCCTAAGAAGTCTACTCGGTTATAATAGAATTTATACTTTAATAGCTTCGCGTATAGCTAGGCCCTATAAAGCCGATCTAGGACCTTCTTTAGGTCCTTTATATACTATTCCCTTAACGTGGAATATATAAGGATATTATCCAGGTAAGCGATATAATATATATCTAGCAGACCGGCGAGTACTTAGTAAATATACGCCTAGAAGGTAGCCGGAGTATTTATTAGCCTAAACGGCATAACCGTATACTCGTAGTGGCCGTATCGCGTTCTAAACGCTATCTTCTAGCGGTCCTCCTTCTTAATCCGGATCCTATAATAGGTATCTCGGATATCCACCTTAGAAAAGTATTTCGCCCCGGTAAGCCTATCTGATAGCTCGCCGACCAGGGGTAAAGGGTACCTATTCTTAATCGTTATAGCGTTTAACCCTTAATAATCGATATAGAGTCGTAAGCTACCGTCCTTCTTAGGTATAAATAGCACTAATAAGCCTATAAGGCTCGTTAACTATTAGATATAACCGCTCGCTATCTTTTCGGCGATATACTTCTTTAGCTCTTCTAGCTAGGCTTAAGATAAGGGATATAACGGCCCGAATAGCGGTTCCTTCCTATCTTATAAGTTAATCGTGTATTCGGCGTCCTTTAGTAAGGGCGGCTCTTTCGCGGCCTGCTCCGAAAACACGTCCTAGTAGTTAGCGATTTCCGGCGGTAGTTCGATAACTAGTCCGTATATCACCTCGTTATCTATAGACGGAATAGTTATATCCGGCGTCCCCGGTACGACTATAGTAGCGGCAGCGATATATATAATATATACCTTCGCCTGTTTTTTAATAACCTCGTAAGCCTAGAGCTCGGGGTCTACGATTAAAATCGGCCCGTAGACGAACGTTTAGTAAGCCGTATTAATTATAATACCTTCCTAACCTATACTATCGTTTAAAAGCAGTAATTATCCGGTACCCTTAGGTCGATCCGTATATAGGAAAACCCTTTTTAGTAGGCGTGGCCGTCCTTTTATATCCAGTAAATAAAAAGCTAAGCCGTACGCTCCACGAACCCTCGCCGGGCTACTATTAAAGCCTTTAATTTCTAGAGTCTCGACCTCTAGAAACGGTTTTAACCCTAGGCGTTCTACTAACGCCGGGCTAATAATATCTATCTACGTATAGGTATCTAAGTCCACGCTAAACTTAACCTCCTTTCCGTGACGGATTATTATCGCTATAAATCTCGCTACCTCGCTAACTATAATCGCCGGCCGGTTATTAGGCATAGGTTCGGCCTCTCTATCTACGCCGACTCGTTTCCTAACGAATAGAGTTCCTTAACCCGAATATCGTTATTAAGGTTATTATATATAGCGTGTATATTACTAATACAGGCGCGAGCCTTCGCCGCCCCGTTATCGGTCGTCCGTTATTCCTTATTACTATAGCAGTCCTTAGAACGGTAACCCTTTTTACCGTAGTTATAGCACTCGCCTATAAAGGCAAGCGTACTAGGCTACGCTTATAAAGGCTCTAGGCCCGAGCCCGATACCTTTTAACTCGTTAGGGGCGCCCCCTTTAAGTCCGTCTTACCTAGCTTGGCGGGCGTACGCCGACTAGTCGCCGGAGTGCTTACCCGGCTTAAGCGACCGTCCGAACACTAGAAGTTCGATAGGGTCCTCTTATAACCGGTATCCGATCGCTTACTGCTCGCCTTCTTAATAGGGCTTATATCCTAGAACAGCTATGCCTTTTAAGCCAGCGTTATAGCCTTATCTAACTTAGTCTTCCGCTCTCGTATCTTATCCTTAATACATAGAGGTAGCCGGCTAAAGTAGTCGTAGGCACGCTCTTCGCTTCCGCTTATCTCCTAGCCTAATAGCCGGTATAGGTTATCCTATTATTCGAATAGTTTTATTAGCGTTATATCGCCGGTTATTCGTAGCTTACGAAGTTCCTTACGGTAATAGTACCGTTATATATCCCGGGATAGATACTCTCGCCGAATAAACGCCGTAAAGTCGTTCTAATTCAGGTTAGTGATTTTCCGGGTATAGTGCCTCTAGGACGTCTAGAAGGTATATTCGAGCTTTATTAAAGCCTATTTAATCTGCTATAGCACTAGGGCACGAGGTCTAAACTAATTCCTAGCCTTAATCGCTACTAACCAGTTATCGATTTCTATAACCGTGGATAACTCTTTAATCAGCTTATAATTATATACCAGCGGTTTTTCGTAATCGCGCCGGGGCGTTAGTTATTCGGCGAGCTTCTCTATAATTACTCGATTAATCTCGCTTTATTACTAGAGATATTACGAAAATATCGTAATTAACGCCTTTTATATCGACGTTAAGAGGCCGGCGACGGATCGCCGATCGGCCTATAAACCATTATCTTTAGGACCGAGCATAACTGGCGTATCCGTTAACCCCTTATTATTATCCGGTCCCTACTCGGGCACCGTTATTATTAGTTTCGGTATAATAGGCGCCTGCTTAGCGTCCGTTTTATTAGATCCCCCCGGGGGGACGCTTATTCCTCGAGTCCTTCTTAGTAGTATCTTCGGCCTAACTACCTTAAAGGTGTGTAAGTTAAAGAATTATAACAAAAGGAAAGTCCGTAGACTTTAGTTAAGGAAAAGATATCATAGAAAAGGCTCGATAGCTTAGTATCGCAGAGTAATCGCAGTATATTCGTCAACTAAGCGCTGACTTTAAACCAAGACTTTAACTTAAGGGATTAAACTGGTCCCTTAACGTACGCATAGAGATAGGTTCGGATCGGTGGTCCGTGCGCGGCTATCGGTCCGATTGCATGCCGATGGGTCTGCGATTATCTCGTTACACTCTATGCCCTTTAGATCTCGTATAGAATTTCTATATCGATAGTAGAGCAGCGTCTTACGATATATTTAAGAGGGGTTTATTTACTTCTATTAATATAATACTTATAATAAGTAATAATCATTATAGTAATAAGTATAATATCTAAGTTAAAGTAAATAGTATATAGTTATAGCTATCTTATATATACTAAGCCTAACCGACCTTAAAGGTGGTTATTTATTCAGTATATATACCTATAGTTGGCCGTTTTCTGCTAATTTTACCGCTAAGTTCCGTGACTTATATCCATAGTGCCGTACCACGTACTAGAAACTTAATAATTATTAAAAAGTGCTTAATAATTATTCACGGTACTTCCATAATATATAGGCGGGCCAGCTAGACAAGAAGTCACAGTAATTCACCTCAGTTCTCATACAGTATGAATCCCTATTTATACTGGCTTATAATACTATATTCTAATATATTTACCCTATACCTCTAGACCTATATACCCATACTATCTTTAGGGCCTAAGTTGGTAGTATTATATTATATAAAATAAATACCACTAGAGTTCTATTCTTTAGGGCTATAATAAAATATAGTCTAAAATATATAAAGACTATAATTAAGCTCTATATAAGTGTTATAATACATGAATAGTCTTAGATATAGTGTATATTAAGTATATCCTTTTATATAGTATATTTACTTTATACCGTATATAGCTACTAATAAGTATTATATCTTAACCCCTTCACGAAGGGGCCAAAAGCCCCAAGTAGGGCCCCGTACCTCCTGATCTGGGGAGGTGGTAGAGCCCTGCTTTACATCCATAAACGACACCCCCCTAGCACGTGGACATAGCGGGCCCACCGGGACTCCTATGCGGTCACTTTCGGCGTAGGCTACTAAGCCGTTATAATCTAGTTAATCTACTCTAAGAACTACTAATCTGCCTCTACCCCGTGGCATACCCCTCTAACCATAGACCTTACAGGGGTCCCCCCCCCGGGGCCGCTATATCCTTCTTAGAGACTTTAATCTCTATTATCCCCTCCAGGCTAGCTATCCTAGATTCTATCCTAAGTCTAGCACCCTCCTAGAATTAACCACCCGCTAGAACCTCGACCTTATTACCCCCCCCCCCCCCCCCCCGGAATAACCACCTAGTATAGGCCAGGCCGGCGGCTAAGTACTATCGACCTTATCTAGACGTTCTAGGGGCCCCGCTATAGTTATAATAGCAAGAATAATAAGGTTATCGAA